>NW_027271628.1:0-100000 GCF_040938485.1 Diadema antillarum
ATGGGGGGGGGGGGGGCTGGGATGTTGCACAGATTATAGTATGCATGGACTTAGTCGCCCAAAATTCCTTTAGCGATACCAATGAAGAAGAAGATGGAGAAAACGAAATAGAAGAGGAAGAAGAAGAAAGGAAAGGAGACATACGAAGAAGAAAAAGAGATAAAAGTGAATACAAAAGAAACATTTGAAGAAGAACCAGAACAGGAGGAATAGAAGAACAATAGTGAATAAACACAAAAGCAACACACAGTGCAATCTCGATTGATATGACCTGGGAAAATTCATTTCTGCAATTTTTCACTGATGCGTTCCTATTCTATGCATGAGAATCGTGTTCTCTGAAATATATATTACAAGAACGTGTGAAGACAAAAAATATATAGCGTTAGTAATAATTCTATAGCAATAATAATAATGATAATAATAATATGGATGATAATAGTAATAACAATCATAGTTATAATGGTAATACATGGTAATCATAATAATCTTAAAGATGAATAGCACTTTCATAGTAATTCCTAGTCCTATCGGAAGAATATTGTGTACAAGTTCATGTTCATTGTGTGCTTTGGTATTATAAAAGTGACCTAGTTTTAAGAATTACGATACAATTTTGTAAACCCAAAGTGAAGCTGTGTCAGGCCTATATACATCAACTTATATGCTCCTGATACGCATAGTATATAAAGAGCATGAATTAGCAAACTTATAGTAAGCGATGGTTATACTGCGGACGACTATAAAGGACATTGTGCCTATGGCGGAAATTCAGAATTGCTAAGGCTGTATACAGCTGCAGCCTGCAGCAAAACAGACGCGAAAGCAGTCTTCGATTCCCTGCAACATTATGACCATGTGTTTAATTTGAGGGTTTTTAGTACGAGCAAAGAACACGATCTCAAAGACGACTATCGTTGATTAACTTCATTTTTTTTCCATGATCTTTTATTGATTCCATATTCCATACAATCTCATGATAAATCGAATCACATGTATTACAGAATCCACGATTCAACAAAGCACAATTATAATGAAATCAAGCCAAGCTGTACTTTCAGCAGGAACATTAACTTTCTCTATCGATATACTGTCTTTTGAGCCCCTGTCTACAATGGGTTCCTCAGGTTATATTTAGGCATTGGTACCTGCTAAACGCATCCTCTTTAGTTTCCATTGACAACAACATGGGAGGAGAATGGAGGCGATCAACGCCCTCGCTAAAAGACGCTTTTTGTAGTAAAACGCACGGCGTGCTTTTTTTTTTCTTTCTTCTCTTTCCTTTTGTTTGTGAGTTCAAAACTTGCGGCCGACACGCGCAACGAATCATTCATGCGGCAGCGGCGGCACGGACACAGACTCACCGAAGTATTCGGGCTGCCGTATTGGTCAGAATCGTTTATAATAGACCTGTCGTGCTATTGGTTAATTATCTTAAACACCCAAGCTGTTGCCTTATACGGTAATGCTTGCGATGGAGCGTAAACGCCGTCGTTAACTATACAGGACTGCTGTATTGTTTCGTCCCAGGAAAGAAACAGGTTGAACTTGAACATAATATCTTGAACTTGGAGAGCGATTCTCTCTGTTATTAAGAAAATAGACATATTTTGGCCCCAAATAGAACAATGGTTACCCCCCCCCCCCCCAAAAAAAAAAAAAAAACCCAAACAAACACACAAACAAACAAAACAAAACAATACAATACAAAAAGGTGCTTCACTGCTTAATGAAGGTTTTATTGCACTTTGATACGTAACTGCATAGTTTTCAACCTACATTGTATATAAAGGTCTTCGATTTCTCGATTTTACTGTAGCCGGTCAGTAATATCGGAAGCTAAGTTACAGAATGCATCAAACGCATGCACTTTGAAAAACAAAATAATGACATTTGGAAAAACAACTTTTCGGGAGAACTGCAATATGATAGAATCAAAACGTCTGTTTGATTGATGATAGGAAGAAATAAATTTCGAAGTAATTATTTTATAAATTCTTCAGCAAATTCACTCAGTCCTTCGTGGTTAAAGGTAAGCCGGGTTGGCCGGAAGATACCGAGGCGGGAAATATCGGTATTTACCGGTAAATACCGCCGTTCTCATTGAGACGAAAACGGGAAATACGGGGAAATATACTAAAATACAGTCATTTCTGGAATGCATATAACCAAGAAATGTACAGATTGTTGTGTAGAAATATGATTCAACACAAAATACATCGAAAAAAACTAAGCCCAACTCATGCGAGCTATACATGTAGGGACTCATTATGTTTACTAAGTGCTATGACAAACTCTCCTCATGGCTGGCATTCTTTAAGTCACAAGAAGTTAAACCAACAAAATGTTTTATAAATATCTAGAATATCTAGAATATCTAGAAATCACATGCAAATTGTTTCTTTGAAATAGGAGTGTCACCATAGAGAGTTATGAACAAATAAACAATTTTTATGTACTGTAGTTGTGATGTATAAGATAAGAAACCGATGTATCTATTGAAAAACAAAATCTAGGAACTTGATGTAAAACAACCACACACTTGGCATATCTAGAGATCTCAAAACCAAACTGGACATAATGAAATTTGGAAATCGACATCGTCGTTGCTGTAGTGTACAGTATGGACTGTTTTAACGCAGGTATGCATGGCCCTGAGGAACCAAAGTGTCACATTTGCATATGAGATGTACGATATGCTGTGCATACCCTTTTCCCTCAATCACTTAACCAATGTATACTGTACTTCTTAGAGAAGCAGCATATCTCAGCAAAAGATGGTTCTAAACGCATAACAATACAGTCAAATAGGCAAATTAGCGTCCGCATTATTAGCGTGGTGCCTTCTTACAGATGTGCTTTACAACAAAGCGTGCGGTGCATCCTTAAGTTCAAAGGCGCGGCGACGGTATACTTAAAAAAAAGCCATTCAATGAGCCCCTAATCATGTGTCATTCAGCGCACAATCCGCGATAATCATACAAGTCCTTATAAAAAGTCACGGCATCACGATCGGTTCCATCATTACCACGTTTGTCTTCTGAGTATTCACTTCGTCGAGATCGCTTCCAGTAACTAATTCTACTATGCCGCGAATTATGGACCATGTTCGTGCCCGCATCATCCAGCTGCATAAGGATGGGCGATCGTATCGGGAGATACAAGCGGCGTTAGCTGAAGCTGGCAACATCCACCACGTCGATGGAATCAGGCGTGTAGTAAAACGCTATGAAGCTACAGGACGCCTTCGTGATGCGCCACGACCTAAGCCCTCACTGCTTAGCTCGGACGATCTCGACTTCATCCACCAGCGCATGCTACTGAACGATGAAACTACCGCGTCGGACCTCCAGAAGATATTCCGGACTGAGAAGGGCAGGAGTATTTCGCTCTCGACGCTGAAGAGAGCAAGAAGCAAGCTGGGATGGGTGGCGACTGGAGCGAGATACTGCCAGCTCATCCGAACTGTCAATCGGGTCAAGCGTCTTGAATATGCTGCGGCATGTTTGACGTCAAATGAACAATTTGATGATGTCATATTCACCGACGAATGTAGTGTCCAGCTCGATCAACACGCAACAGTCTGCTTCCGCCATGTGGATCCACACACTGGAGTTGCTGCTGACCGCAAGCTGAAGCCTCGTCCCAAGCACCCGACCAAAGTACATGTTTGGGCGGGGATATCCAAACGTGGCGCCACCGAACTGATGATCTTCGATGGAATCATGGACCAGGGGTTTTACCAATCTCTCCTTCAAGACGGCTTGGTCCCATTCATCGCTTCGAAGTATCCCGAGGGCCACCGTTTTATGCAGGACAATGATCCAAAAGTAAGTTAAAAGGACGTTAGTAAACATGCAATATATGCCAAGTATAGTTATATACAATATCTATAATTCTTCATAAGAATCTTAATATCTGAATTCCGAAATCATCTGAACGTAAATTCTGATTTTTTCATAAACACAATTTGTTTTATTCGTCGTCATGAAATCATAAAATCATGAAATCATAAAACTCAATACATGTACAGTACTGCAATCTTACTTTTTAAAAAGTTATGTTTAAATACAGCTGTATCTCATAATGTTTTTCAATATACATTTACAGGTAAAGCACGATACATGTACTTATTATTTTTTTATGTATCTATTACTATTTATTTCAGCATACGAGCAGACAGACTAAGGCCTTCATGGAAGCCAACGGCATCAATTGGTGGCCAACCCCTCCCGAGTCCCCTGACCTGAACCCCATAGAACACGTATGGCATGAGATGAAACACTTCCTACGAAAGGTGAGTTAGTAAGAAAAAAATCTGGTATCTTTGGCCTCCACATAATTATGTACATGAAACTCTCTCGCCTCTTCACACAGAGAAATTATAAGTCGTTCCTTTGTCTTGTTACTTGTAAGTAAATCAATCTAGGTGTAAACAGAAACGTGATAAGACAATACTGGTAAAACACTTCCTATAAGAATGGTTAGTAAGAAAAAAGTCTGGTGCCTTTGACCCCCACATATCTCGCCTCTGCACATAGAGAAATTATAAGTCTCTCCTTTTCTTACGTTACGTGTATGTAAATAAGTCTAGGTGTAAATATATAATAAAATATATATAAATAAATATATGACAATACTGTTGATACAATATAGATGTTACATCCTTCTGTACACGTTTGTATTATTTGGACGTCCAAATCAAACTATATTACACAACTTAAATGCATTGCATTTTGATATCATAATTCTAGCGATCACAGCTGCCTTTTTTCTTTTCCTTTTTTTTTTCGTTCCTTTTGCTTGCATTTAAATCAACTTTCATTTGTTTTACTCTTCTTCTGCAGACACACAAACCGAAGACGAAGGACGAGTTGATCGCCGGGCTGAGGCAGTTTTGGAGGGAGCGGATGACACCAGAGAAGTGTAGGAAGTACATCGGGAATCTAGCCAAGGCCATACCGAAGGTGATAGAGTGCGAGGGAAGGGCGACCGGCTACTAGCACGGCATGGGCGATCGGCGAGGGAAGGGCGACCGGCTACTAGCAAGGCGTGGGCGGTCGGAAGCACGCGTTTTCCTTCATTCTGTATTATATTGATTGTGTATTTATGTACGTATTCATATGTCAAATCCTTGAATTATGTACTATTCCTTCGAAACACATCAAAACCTACAAAGTACGACGTTAATGTATTTTGTACCTATTCTATTAAAATTCAGTTTCATTTGAATTTAAACCGTTCCTGTAATGACTGTTTCATTATTCGACTGATGACTGAGTTAGTACACATTTGACTGCAATGTTTTGAAGTGGATGCATGTAAAACCCAACCTGAAGTGTGTGGATATATATGTGTGTGTGTGCGTGTGTGTTTGTGTGTGTGTTTGTGTGTGTGTCAAAAATTACACAACCAAATACCCCATGGGAAACATTACACATATATTACAAGTACAGTTGGATTTCCGAAAAGCTGGGTATGAAGCAGTGGCAATAATAACCTAAGATCGTATAGAGCAAATAAATACAAGCCCACCCTAAACATATTGGCAATAAAAACCGAATTATGTAGGTTCTGAGAGATTATGCATGTTTGATATGAGAAGTGCCACGAAATACGATTTGAATATCATATTCATATTATGATATTCAAAATTGTATTTCGTGGCACTTCTCATATCAAACATGCATAATCTCTCAGAACCTACATAATTCTAAAATAAAAATACAATGTATAAAAGAAAACTACATGTACTCCATTAGAGGCAATGTCGTCGTCTGTCTTTCAACAGGAATACACGAAAATGAAGTTGATTCCAAAATATAGACTTTTAATTGCAAATAAAGAAATAATATATATATATATTGTCATTTTAGCTTTTTATCACATACAGT
Source organism: Diadema antillarum (assembly GCF_040938485.1). Classification (NCBI taxonomy): domain Eukaryota; kingdom Metazoa; phylum Echinodermata; class Echinoidea; order Diadematoida; family Diadematidae; genus Diadema; species Diadema antillarum. Next base: position 5,895 of record NW_027271628.1, read on the forward strand.
GTACATCCAACAAGAAACTGCCATATTGTAAACTCGATTAAAGATTGTAATTTAGGGCAACGTACAGCAAGAAACCTTCAATTTGCAATCGCAGTGTTAGATTGAAAAAAAATATTCCACTGCAGTAATCCATGTCACAGCTAGATAGAAAAATGGATAATCGTTGAATTTTCATTAGAAACAATTGTTTCCATCTTACTGATAGATATACAAATAAAATTCACTCACCCTCCCTCCCCCCTCCCCCCATCCCACGATACGCAATCGGGACTAGAGAGGAAAGACAATCTCAGATATCAAGGAATATTCCCTTTATAGTAACCGCTACGGCTCTAACATTAACAAGCATCGGATTTTCTCTCGTGAAAGAAATTTAATTTCCATTAATAATTGAAATGTTTTAATGGTACAGTATACGTGGTGAGTCTCGTATAAGGTCTCGTAAGGAGTAGCTCGTTGGGATGGCATAACGGCCGTTGGATATGATAAATATTTCTAGTATTTATCATTGATATGCAACCGGGTAGTTCTAGGCCTACAAAGTGAAGACGAACGATGAAGGCACGTTACGGTAAAACTAACGTTACACGGAAACAAACGAGTGGGTGCAATACAAACTACGATGTCCTCTCATACTCGTATACATAACATGTGTACATACACAGTGTAGAATATAATCTAGATTCTACATGTTGTAGTAGAATCTACATCGCATCGTTCCATTAAAAAAAAAACGTCACGAAACACTCGAACAAGAACGGCAAATTGTTGCAAACATAGCAATCTCTTACCAAAAAACAAACAAAACACTCTCAAAAGTACGATTGTACTATGAAAATAAGCTGCACGTGTGTTAACGTGTCATCAGAGTGAGTTTATGATTTCAGCACGCACGGCAGCTCTATTTACGTTTTGCGCTGCGATCGATGTACTTGTACACTGTACCATGTGATATGCCACATTTCATGACTACGGTGGTGTCATATCGACGATAAGAATTTGGTGCTGTGCATGCAGTAGCAGCATGCAGGAGCCACGCTCGCAATGTCGATGTGATAAAATACGATCTAAGGGAGTCTTTGCACACATCCGCTATATGCGCGCTATCCATGCACGAACGTCGTCTGCTTACGAAACTTACTCTCTGATTCGATCAGCGCGCACATTGTGCACACGCATGCAGCGCGCCCGAAACGTGTAATTCTTGCGGTCGGCTACACGTCACTTCCGGTCGACTGGAGTGAAAACAAACAGCTTGCAAGCGCTAAAGCCTGCATAATGCGCATACTGCATGCTGTGCATGTGCGACGCGTATAATTTATGTGCAACTCTACGCAGCTCAGACATGGGGACTGTTTTTCATTATTCATTTTGTCATTTGTGCCATCATTCACGAGATACATGCATCATGACTTGCCAGCAATATTCTAAAAATCTGGATCCTGTCGATCGATCGGTCCCGGTATTTTGCCAAGTTTAAGGCGGCCGGACTGGACCGTGCCCGTATGAAATCGCGGCAGGACTCTGGATCAACGACCCGACAAAATGGCCAGATGTGCAGTAGAACCTCTTTGAGTAGGCCCTACCCCGATATCTACGCTTACTTAGTACCTCATAGAAACTTCAGGTAGGTCTAACGTTAGTACTGTAGTACTTAGGGTAGGGCCTAATTTAGAGTAGGCCTAGGGCCTAATCCTGCCGCCCGCACAGCTACAGTACCAGCTTGCGCTAGCGCTGCTCGCGGGGCGCCCCGGCAGAAAACACGTACAGCGTTCACTCCAGGCTCACGCGAGTGGTTTGTTTTCACTCCAACGCTATCCATGACCCCGTGACACGCAAAATACCCGGATGTCCGACCATGAGAATAGAAAAAAACACGTTTCCCTCGCTCCCAGCACGCCGGACATCGGCACTGAATCGTGAAGTTCTGAACGCTACACGTTTCCCTCCGCGGGCGGGCCAGTGCGAGCGAATCGTGTTTCGTTCACTTTGACTCGATTCGCTCACGCGAAACGCCTGAGCGAACCCGAAACGTGTAAACGTGTCAGACGAAATGGTGAGCGGTACTGTACCTATTAGTTATTGCCTATGCCTCAAAGGGTTATAAACTTATATAGCAACCGCACTGCACGGATTCCACAGCCCCTGACCCTGGACTTTTTACAAAGGTCTGGAACATAGCTCTGGTCTACAATGGATTACTACAGGAAAACCAGACCAAGGGGAGCATTCATACTGCAAACCACAATGTCAAAGGACAGAGATATGTGCATTGTAGAACTCAAAATGGACACATAATTGTCTGGAAAAAAGTGTATGTTTCATTGCTACTCATCTTTTCTTTTTTACTTTGTTTCCTGAATACTTCCATTCTGGAAGTTTTTTCTTGATTTTTAATTGGTATACGAGTGTATCCAGAACTTTACAAATAGATCTATACAATTTTCTTTTGAATTGGACTGTAAGGTAGTTTCACATTCACATGTATAATGTGTTAGTACAATAACATGATGTTTAAAATTATTTTGCCACCTCGCGTAACTCTTTTGATTAAATGCATGAATTTGCACTAAATTTCCTTGTTTGACATATTGATCAAGACGGTACGCATAGACTACAAGCCTTTGTATCATATCATTCTCGATGACTTATAGCATTTCTATGCTATGAGTAGAATCAGACAGTTGTAGTTGTAGAATTTTAAAATTTTGTGAACTTAAGAATTTATTATAGTTCATAAAAGATATTCAACATTAAGGTAAGAACTCAGAGAAGAGTTGTTGAATTAAACTACATTCATCAGCCTTTCATTCTCTCACATTTGCTTTGTGACCCACGGTACATCACTGTTTTGCTATTTAGCATTTTAAACTTTAATTTCTTTACATTTCATGTATTTTTTGTCAAATCATAATACCGTTCTGTCCATTCGAGTTTACTCTTCAAATTAAAGTCCAACTTTTTAAAGAGTTTTCATAAAACACTGACCTGTATTTTCAGTTGAAGCCTCAGTGTACAGTGTACTTTAAAATGGTCCATCAAAAGCATTTGAATCTTGTTGCACATTTACAGTATATGGGGATGTTGCCAGGTTGTGTTTTGAATGGACTTTGATCCAAAGTCTGTCAACTGCAAATTAGAATATGATGAGTTTATGAGTACAATGTTGTTGACCTGGAGAGGCATGCTGTGAAATTGTGATCAATGTACTTGTGTGTTTCTTCTCTCGGATGTGCTGTAATTGAAGTGAGGAATCAGAATCATTTAGTCCCATACACTCTTGAGACGTTCATTGAGTCATCATAATAGATGTATTCTTCCTTTGTTTCTGTTGTTTTCTTTCTTTGTTTCTGTTGTTTTCTTTCTTTTATACACCATGCGCAAAATCATCAATGTCATACAGTTGTCAAAAACTGCACAGGGGATATCTGTTTTGTGGCTGAATATCTGACTTTATGTGTCATTAAGCTGATTTTTTTTGCGCAACTGTCTGTGTATTTTTCATTTTTAGAAGAAAAGCTCAATTTCCCTGTTCCTGATGTCAACATTTGGAATGAGGAACAATCTTTTGAATGCCATACAATGTACCATTCAAAACATATGATTAACGTTGAAATGGTGATGATTATGCCAAGGAGGAACTTACTGACGGCTGTGACCGAGATGCTTGAAAACTTCCTGAAAGTCTGAAGTTTCAATTTCAATTTCAATTTCAATTTCACACGGCATTGTCAATCTTAAAGATCATTCGAAGTTTTACACTTCAATGATAGCTTGTAGTTAAGCCTCGTATAGACAGACTCAAGAGTTAGCAGTCCTTGAAGTTTAGGTAAAGATTTAAATTATTTGTAAGATTTTTTTAAATGGTTTTCGCTCTATACACAAAGCACTTGTTAATTTCAAATCATGTGAACATTATAATCAACAAATTTGAAAGTTAGCGTGACCTCTCCATGAACCCCATTCCCCCTTTCAGACCCAGATGCAGTTCAAATGCATGTTGAGTTGTGTTGATTTATGGTATGCTCAACATCATTCACATGGCGAAATGATCCTAGATATGTGCCATATGATATTTTTGACACATGTTATTTTTATGGCACATATTTTACTTTTTATGCAGATAATGCCTTTTTATAGAAACATGGAAATTTGCATACGTTATACATTGTAATATTGCTGGTTGGTCAAGTTTACATTACTTTAAATTGAATAATGAAAATTATTTAAAGAGCCCTTATCATTCAGTTCCATAGTTCATTCCCGCAAGGGTGAAATAGTTATTAAGTTTGTCATGATTTCTGATACTCTCATCGAAGTCTCAGTCTTGTAAGAATCTTGGCATTATCTTTATTTCTTGTCAGGTACAATCAGGTGTATGCAAATCTGAACGGTACCAATTGCCAAGTCTGGGCTTTTCCATCTGAAACTAGCACATGCGCTATTATACCATCCCACCTGGATTTGGGAAATGTGCTTTTGTATAACTTTCCTTTTAAAAATAAATTAATTGGCTCAACTCCAAAAGTTACTAAATGTTGTTCTCACAAAGAAATGTACACGCACATTGCACCTACTTTATTGCATTGGTTACCAATCGAACAGCACATCAAATTAAACATTTCATGTTCTGTTTTCCAGTGTGGACAAGGTTCTTCCCCTGTATTTCATGCTTCATTTTCATAGTCAACGTATACAAAACGTGTTAGATTAATTTGGTCAGCAGACTCTGGTTTGCCTTTGGTCACTGCATGTAGTAAGTCTTGGGGGAGAGCTAGCCCGACAAGACACTGCGACAATGACCCATACATTTTCATTGAGACACCCCTTGTAACAGCAGCAAAACATCAGAAAGTTCTACACTCTACCTCTTATTTTATGTTTTGCTCACATGTTATCAATTGCTTGGACTCAAATTTGGCATTTCAATCTGTAGCGAGCCATTAGTGCAATTTAGAGCTACATAAAGTCTCTACTTGCATCTAGAATAATGAAAATGATCTCAAATCAGTGTACAAAGCCAAAGGAGGGGTAACAAAGTTTCATACCAGCTCATGAGGTGGAGTAAGGATTTCAGGAAATTTTGTCAAAAATTTAAGAAAATAAGAACTCTTGGATGGATTTTCAAATTGCATTAATTAATACCCCTTTCAGTAACCCTCTTGGTTCAGACCAGGAGCGGACCAAGCCGAAAATTTTGAGTTTATGAATGGGTGGGGGCCAAGAATTTATGAACAATAGCAGCGCCAGGCGCGGGCCAAAATTCCTTTCACGGTCAAAGGTCACAGCTTACGCTGCTCAGCTCACAAGCGCGCGGCATACACATGAAATATCGCGCGAAAATGCACTTCCACTCAGTTCAGTTAATACCATGGCAGTTATCCGTTACTTGACGGAGTTTATGAATGGGTCATCGTAAAAGTAGCGCGGCTCTGATATAGTAACTGATCACAATTTTTCATGCTTGGCGCGGGCTAATTTAGCTCGACCAGGAGCGGGCCAAAAATGCACGAGTTACTGAAAACGGTATCCAGTTTACACAGTCTTTGTATTCTCTGTGTTGAAGGAATGTTATTTTGTGTCAGATCCATTATAGATGTGATTAGTGTACATGTATATCCTTTCAATCTAAAGAAAACATGGAGAGATAAATTTCTCGTAATAATGCATCATTGTTTGTCTTTCGTTGCAGATGGAGACCAACTTGTATTTGTTCCATTGATCTCCTGTATTGTATTTGTCAAAAATTTCCTCGTGATGGACTTGGCACGTCCCAGTTTAATGTTAAAGATCATTGAAAATACTATTTGCAGCTTTATTGATTATTAACCATGTCAAGATGAATCCCCAATGTGCTCCAGCCGGGTTGGTGGAAAATGGTTGCAAGCAACGAAATCAAACAGTCTTCAACTGGTTCATAAATGTAGGAAGTTCCAGTGTCTGCTGAGTTTACAACTTGCACCCAGCATTTAATAGCAACTACCATAATTGCACACTCATTATCAAGTATCACAATTACAAATGGCAATTATGTGTGAAATACTCTGCAGAAGAGTAACAGGAAAAGTACATTCTGCATTAAATGCACAGCTCTGTCTGAAATGGAATTGGTCAATGCATGGACCTACTACACATGGACGTTCATCGCTCGTTAATAAATTCATGCACCTGTTGCTCTAAAAGTTGCACAAAAGCATTTTGAACATGCTTTCCTGCTTTGATCTCATTATTACCGCCGACAGCCAACCTGGATAACATCAAGACGACGCTTTGAGAAATCTAGAAAGTACATGCGCAGAAGATAGTAATTCTCTTAAATCAAGAAAAATGCATGTGCAGTTGTAGTGTACATTGTGAAATTATCGCTCAAGTAATTTCATTTGCGAAATGCGCGTACTTTACAAGAGAAAGCAATTATTTTGGCAGGTTGGATGTGATTTGTAATCTAATTTTTCCCATTTTTGGCGCATTGTTCCACAGTAAACATGGACAGTAACCGTAGATATCATGTATGTCCTGTCATTAAGCCATGTTACATGCTTGTCTGTACGTGTCCACTTCAGTAATATTCAATTTTGTGACAGGAAAACTGTCATGTTTTCGGGTTTGCTGCTCCCTTTCATCGGTGTTTATTCAAAGGAAGTTGAGTCTGAAAAGGCACCTCAGCAAAATAAGACCGCAACGAGGGGAATGGTTCTTTTGTCAGTGACGATTCACGATTGCACAATTGTCATTTTCCAAGCACCTGAATGTACTCATTAAGATGCACATAATCAGGTGGCGGCGGTGATGATGGGATCAAAGAAAGACATTCGTTACTAGTCCATGTGTGTAGTAGGTCCATGGTCAATGTGTGTCTCGTGGTATACTTGTAGTCTGAAAATAGGATCTGAAACATGGCAAGAGAAGGGCGCCCTCTATCATGACAGGCAGTCTTATTCCAGGAGCCAAAGTTTTGCATCTATAGTGTCTGTAGTGAGAAGTGATAATACTCACAACATGCAATCAAACTGCAACACCCATGCCTGGACAGAATACTGGACTGGACAAAGGTCATCCAATACGTGTGACATGATTAGTCTCTCACGGTCTGTAAATAATCCCCATTAGCAGCAAAGAAGGGTTCATACAATATTGGTTACTTAGTTTCACTTTGCTAGCTTCAAATGGTAGTTCTTCCAGTAGGTTTACCACTTGGTTATAAATCACTTATAGACAAATAATTCTCCATGGATACAGGTTGTACAATGTACATATTTGTTATCAAATACAGCACACCCCCCCCCCCCCAAAAAAAAAAAAAAAATTCTTAAAAAGTTTTTAAAAATAAAGATTCTTTCTATGGTCTTTTGTGTTTCATAAGTAAAGTAGCTTATTTCACTCCAGTCCTGAAATTTGCAAGGGTTAATATTTTTATTTTCTATTCTTTCTTTTTTTTATGCCTCCGCCACGAAGTGGTGGCGGAGGCATTATGTTTTCGGGTTGTCCGTCTGTCCGTCCGTCCTTCCGTCCGTCCTTCTGTCCGTCCGTAATGAATTTTGTGGACAGGGTAACTATCAAAACCTTTTGAGGTATCCTAATGTAACTTGGCATGTATGTGTATTAGGGGGTGAAGTTGTGCCTATCAACTTTTGGGTGCACATGCTCAAGGTCAAAGGTCAAAAGGTCAAGGTCAAATACATAAAATCTTACTATTTTCACCATATCTATGCAATGCCTTCAGATATTTTCTTGAAACTTAGTGTATACATGTATTACCCAATTAAGATTCTCTGGTGAAAGTTTGGGTCATGCGGTCAAAGGTCAAAAGGTCAAGTGAAAATATTAAAACTTCACCGTTTTTCTCTGTACCTTGGAAATTGTTCAAGGTATCTTCATGGAACATAGCATGTAATACATGTACTGACTGACAGTGATTATCTAGAGAATTTAGGGTTCATGAGGTCAAAGGTCAGGGGTCAAAGGTCAAGGACAACACTTTAAAATGTGACTATTTCCCTCATGTTTATGCAGTGCCAGCAGGATTGTTATTTTTTTTTTTTACACTTGGTGTTTGCATGTATAACCTAATAGAGATTCTCTGGAAAGTTTTTTTTTTTTTTTTGTTTTTGCTTCAAAGGTCAAAAGGTCAAAGATCAAGTGAAAGTGCTGAACTAATTTTTTCCTCCATATCTCGGAAGTGGCTCAAGTTATCATGAAAAGTACTACATATTTATGCATGTTCTGCCTGACAGTGATTGTCTAAATGAATTCTAGAGTCAAAGGCCAGACGAAAATGGTAACAATTTACTATTCAATACAGAAATTGCACTTTTTCTCCATACCTTGAAAATTACTTGATGCATATATCATATGAATGGGTCAAAGTCAGGTTAAAGTCCCTAAATCCCAAATACATGCTCTCCTATTCATCCAATTAAGCCTAGGTCAAGAAAGGTGAACATTCAACACATTTGTGACAAACTTGTCATTTTAATATTTTGCCAATTTTGTGAAAATGTAATCACATGTTGTCCACATGTACTATCTAGACCTATTAGGAGAATCATGCATTATGGCGGAGGCATACCAGTCGCCATAGCAACATTTCTAGTTTCTTTTTTTTCTTCTTTGTTAGCTCAAGCTCTGCCCAGAGGTCCTCAAAGAAAGACTCTGCTTTCTTCACACAGAAATCCATGTGTTTTCTGACCAATCTGCAATTGAAGCAAATGCAGCCCCCCCCCCCTCCAGATTTGAAAGAAAGTGTGCCCAGTCTCCAAATGAGGTGGGAAGGTACATGTACTTTGTGAAGGGATTCACCATCTACTCAATTAAAGAAGTTTTTAACAGGCTGATGTGAATTTATTTTTAGGATTTTTTTCCAGTTTTGTTTTAGTTTCTGTGCTTAAAAAGAAAGAGATGGGGCTCGTACTAGTCCAATTTATCTCCAGGTGTGGGACCTATAAAATGATTCCAAAGATCTAGAGGGCTAGCTGTTTGTGACTAATGGAAAAATATTGTTCTTATATTTCAAATCTGCAAGTGCAAAGACAATCTTCTTGTCCACTGTCTTCCCTTTTACAGAAGTTCTTTCCACCACCTGGAAAATGTCTTTGTCCTTCCAAATGCTGATCAGAGAGAAAATATCTTAATTCCAATGTACTACTGTGTCGTATTCCTTTTCAGCCTTAGCCACAATTTATTGAAATAAACAGAGAAACACTACAAAATCTGTCTATAAAACTTTGAAAATTTCGGTCGCGATCAGGATTGCAACCCAAATTTGTATCTATAACCCGTTGAGGACGGTTTGATTTTGCTACAACATGCATTTCTCACAGACACCTGCCCAAGTACACTCGGGACTCATCCTCAACGGGTTGATAGATATTAAACATGTTACTGGTTGAATGCAATGAGAGCAGTACTATGGATGCCTAAAAGGTCTATTGCAAGTCATCAAAACATTGTCGGTGCCGAGGTCAGTTTCAATAGTGGAATGTTCATCCCCTGGATCAGGTCCACCATGCCACTTCCTGGCCCACTTCCTGTGTGGAATCCCCCAGGACTACCCCAGCTGTCAAAGGGCACCCTGTGGTGAGCTCAGCTGGGAACTCAAGCTACGAGTCTGGGTGAATCCGTGCAGACACAATTATTGGTCTAGCGCCCTCTCGTGATAGATTCACACAAGTGACCACGAAATGAGAATGCCAGGGAAGAGCAGTCTGCTATTAGATCTAGCTACGCCTCAGGAAGCAAGTCAGTCTGGTTCAGGTTGTCACTGGGGATAGAACTCTTGGATAGTACCTCCTGTCTGGCTTTAAGGACGCTTACGATTTTGTGGAAAGAGGCCCTTTGCGTCCCCTTCTTATGTCTGGAATCGCGAATCCAACTGGTCCGAAAGTGCTAGTCCCTCTGGAGATTGGAGTATTTTAAGAGGATTTATCTCTGGCCATGTTTGACACGTCATTTTCGTCCTCGTCAGATCTCACTCTCTATCCGGGTAAGATTGTCTTGAGTTTGTTGGGGAAGATGTTTGGAGTACCGTTATCATTCCTCTCTAAGAAGTGGTCTCTGCATTTGTTTAGAACGCGAAGCCTAATAACTCATCAGGCTTGTGTTGAAGCTTGTCTTCAAAAGAATTGTCAACTAGTCAATGTAAAGGAGTTCTTTCCTTAAAAAAAAAAACAGCAACATAAAAAAACCCACACTTTTAAAGTGACTCCATCAACAACTTTTTTTTAATGTCATCATCTGAAACAATCTGAAACAAAAGAATAGCATCTGATTCTGACAAGGATTTTGAAAAAGCCCAATATATGTTATAGGCTAATTGAACAAAATATCTACTAAATCATTGCCCACTACTTTTATACTGCTGTAAAGGCAACTTACATGTAACTTAATTTTTTGAATTATATTCAACCTCTCTCTGAATACTGCAATCTCTGACCCAGAATTCTTATGCTTCCACAGCTCTTACAGTCGTAGGGGCTTGTTCTGTAGATAGTGGGTAGATAGTACCTGTAGATGTCTTTTAAGGGTTGGAAACTAGCACTTTTTTTGACTTGCCATTGATTGGTTTCTTTGAAGTTATATGAATACTTTGAGAGAATATATGTCTACTTCTCTCTGTACTGCCCTGCTCTCAAGATCACTTTTTAGTGTGGTTTTGTAGTTCTCAAGCAAATGGAAGAGGTCAGATGCTGTGATTGTTTTTAAAATGTCATAAGTTGCGGACACGGTGATGGTTATTCTTGTCAGTATATATATAATGATTTGCATTTCGGTGATTAATTATGTAATTTTTCTATGCATTAGGTTTAAGGAATTTCAGAAAATTAAAAAACATTACTTTGACCATGAGTTTGTTTTGTTTTGTTTTTCCTTTGTAAGGAGAAACTTTTGTCGGGGCTAATTATGTACCAGGTACTGATTGTAAGTTCTCATTAAAGATTTGAAAGGAATAAAAATAAGAATAAGTATTACTGGGTCACATAATTACTCATTAACTGCTGTACATTGTGTAGATCAATAATATATGGACACCTTTGCTCAGCGATACAAATTGAAATATGGAAAAAGATGAAAAAGGGGAAAGAGGAAAAAGATTTATAATGAAGAATAAGAGTCGATTTTTAGTTTAAACACTTGGGGTTTAAACATAAAATCAGTGCTACATGTGTGCTCGTCTCTGCAGATGAATAAACTTTATGTTATTACCTGAAATGTAGCATTGGTTCATTTCACATTGCTGATGACTCCTACAAGTTTGGAATGCTTCATTCTAACAACCTTGGTACATGTTAGTGTCTCTTAAGCCCTTTTTACACTTGTGTTTCTTAACCCCGGACTTTCTCTGACCCAGGACTATCGTTAGTCCCGTACCAATTTTTTCAGCTTTTTACACTGGCCAATTAGTCCCGTACTATCTCTTGTCCGGGGCTAAGGAGAAAACTGACCTTTTTACACTCGTATTTCTTAGCCCCGGACTTTCCAAACAACATGAATATTTATGATTACGCTGTGTACTGTACACGTACACGCACGCACCGGCAGCACTTGATTACCTCATTTCTGATTGGTCAGTGAGGGTCGGACTTCATCTCCGTCGCTTAGCCCAGGATTATTTTTTTCGTTCTGTTTACACTCACTTGCTTGGCACCGCAGTTGCGGTGCTAACCCTGCTATTTTGCAGGGCCAGATAGTACCGGACTATCGGTGGGGCTAGCCCACTTTGGCAAAAACGAGTGTAAACAGAAAGTGGGCTAAGGATAGTCCCGTACCAACGGTGGGGCTAAGGCCCCCCCTAAGCCCCACCGTTGATATGGGACTAAGCAAAAATTTACAAGTGTAAAAAGCCCTTTACTTCGTATCTATTGATCCGTTTGACACGATTGAGTGTCACAGATTCTGTGGTGACACATTGTATCGAGAGTGAAGATGGGAAAACAAAGTATTTTTGTGCAGTGAGACACCTGTGTATCAGTCTGTAGGTATCGATTGCCATGGCATTTCGCAACGCTGCACACTGGCACTGGTCCGGCGGTACCTGACCAGTAAATATCATTGTCGGACGCCAGCAACTTCTTTATGACTGCACCAGTAAACAATGGAAAAACTGGATATCTACTGGTCCGACAGACAGGTCGGAACAGTATTAGATAAAATGTTTTAGTGTCCACTCCTATATTTCAGTAGTGAGAATGGTTCCAATGGATCACCGTAGAATTCAATGCCACAGTAATTCAAATGTGAATGAACCCATTAGGGTCATTGGTTGTACCCATGGATGGCATACAGTGTCGGAGAGGGGGACACCTAATGCCGGTGGGACCAACTGATTCATACCTGGCCAATCCGCTGTTCTTAAACATGTGAGCACCACCCAAAATCCAGATCGCTTCAGCCGTAGCCTGTGGCAGACTTTCTAAAATTAGTCACGCTTTATTGAATTAGCATTAGTTTTACTGCTTATGATCCACAAGCCTATTTATGTTCTGGAAGTATTTAAAGTTATTTAAAGTGTTGAGTAAATATAGGAAATGTATGAACGCAAACGAGTGTCACAGGTGTTAATACACACCCTTACTTATCCAAGCTTTTTGACTGCTGTCATTCATTTGATCCTAAGCTCACATGTCATGACACAGGATACAAAGTGATATGAACTAATGACAATATTAAAATAGTTCATCCCTCATCTTCATGTCATTACATTTTTTTTCCATACCAAATAAAAACAAACCCAACACCTTTTACACGCAGCATCATAACTGTAGTAATCATCGATGCATTTTGCATGGAATCCCAAACATGCGCCCTCCCTCCTGCCCCCTTACCCAAGGAAAGAAATTAATGAAAATGAAAGGTTGCTGGAAAGTTGACTTCTTGCTCTAATTTTCTAATTTCATATGTATCTTTCAGAAAGATGTAGACATGTTTATTTGAATACCGTGGTACTTGAATTTGCAGCTATTGTGGATGTATTATGGCAAATGCATTTGGACTCTATCCAGAGCACAGAGATTGTGGTGCTGGACAGTAAAGGAATTCTCTAACATGGAGGGGAAAGGGTACATGGGGATATTTCCTGATGGGAATTGATACTAGTCCTGGGGACCGTTTCATGAAACTGTTAAAAGCCACTGAAATCCTTGCGTCTGATTGGCTGATAGCAAATTTATCGGTGAAAACCTCCATCGAACTCGTTGATGAAACGCCCCCCTGAATTGGTTCTCAGGCTGGACTTGGGAAGGTAAATTTCTTGCAAGAACACAAAATAAGATCAACTACCTTACTGACAGCCCTGCTTGTATAAGGTCACTCGTAAAAACCAGAAGTACTGGAGAAAGTCTCGTTGTTCACTCAAGTTGACTCACGGTAGTCAGCAGTGTTGAAACAGTATGAGCCTGACACATTGTACCATACATGTTACCATTGCGTGCCCAGGAGATCGACACGAATGCATGTGATTCAAGGAAGGGATGACTGAGGTAATGACGTGAAGGTATGTAAGGTACGTGATATACTTACAGGCCTCGCCAGCATTTGCGTTGTTCTCCAGGGCACATCTTCCTTGAATGGCGTGCATTGGCATCATTCTCCTGGGCTTTTAATATGACAATGCATATCAGTGAGTCTGTGCAATTTCCTTTCATTGATACCACCTGTGAATATCTTGTCTTCCCCATCTGCAGGTGAGATCATCATCAGCCACACCCCAAATGTCCTCAAGTTTGACTCCTACAATGGACTCAATAGGGGCATCTCGGGATCCCTATTCTGTACAAACTTCAAAATTAGCTTCGTCACCGCCAACAGACCCGCACAGCATGTGGTAAGTAGCAGTAATATGACGACTAATAATGATGAAATAGAGCATTCACGCTGCCATCAAAAACCATGAATAGATTTTCCCCTTCCCAGTATTTCCTGAGAAGTTGCTGTGTAAGTAATGGTACATCAGTGAAAAAAGGGAATCATAAAACCCTCCTCAGAAGTGGAGTTTCTTATGGCTGTCAGTCAAGTAGTTAGAGACATAACATTCAGTTCAACTTAGTTCATTTCAGTTTTATTTCTGCATTCCATTTTCAATGCAGTGGAACAATATATAACAAGGAGTTGTCATATGAATTATCTAGATCAAAGCATACATGTATGCATATTATAGGTGATATGACTGTTGTACAATCTAGTATGATACTACTGTCGTGTAATACTGGGAATTGTACAGTAGGACTGTAGTACAAATATTAGGAAAAGTAAATTAATCATATTGTCGAAGACATTATAGGGTAGCCTAGTCCCAAGGATGTTTGCAGCTTTGCAAACCTTTATTTTGATTGCTGTGCCAAAACATTCATCAGTCATTAGCAGGGACAGTTATTTCAGTAGAGCAGTTGTGCTGGTCAGTACCTGTTGCAAGTTGGCTATGTACACTGTCAGTCAGCTTTAACCCATTGAGGACGGGCTGATTTTGCTATAACATGTATTTACCATAGACACCTGCCCGAATATATTCAGGACTAGTGTGATAAACTGATCTTATGCAAGTCTGAGGTTGAGACTACTGTATTATGATTTCCGCTCTTGCTCTCACCCTCTCTACTTCCAGCCCTGTTTTCTCTCCTCTCTGATAACAGTAACTCTCTGTTCTTCCGATGTCACACTATCTATCATCTTTCTCTTATCTACTGTAAGACGCCAGTGGTTAGACTGGATGCATTCCTTACTGACCACTGCTGACCACAACCCTTTCCGTTCCCATGGAACTCACTGTATAAAAGATGTACATAGACTGAAATAAAGTCAGTCCGGTAATTGCAGCCACTGAGTCAACGTCTACTTTCTTTTGCGTGCATATAACCTAGCTATATACTACACACATATACTAAGGTTATAATACTGGCGACGAGGATTAAACTTCTGTAAAATGGCTGGTCTGGTAGGAAATATAGAAGAATTCCGAGAGGGAATCGACTGGTGCCAATACATAGAAAGATTGGACCTGTACTTCAAAGCCAATGGGATTGAAGCAGAGGAGAAGAGGCAAGCTACATTGCTGACTGTCATCGGGCCAGCAGCTTACAGTCTTCTCCGCAGTCTTGTTTCTCCAGCCAAGCCAGCGGACAAGAAGTATGCTGAACTTGTCCAGGTAATGACGGAGCATTACACCCCAGCACCAAGTGAGATTGTTGAACGGTGCAAGTTCAACAGCCGCTTCCGAAAAGACTCAGAAACAATCAGTGAATTCATAGCTGCACTAAAGTCGATGGCAGAGCACTGCAATTATGGTTCTACTCTAGGTGAGATGATTCGCGATCGATTAGTCTGCGGCATCAGACATGATCGGATCCAACGTATTCTTCTAGCTGAGAAGAAGCTTGATCTCGCCAAGGCCGTTGACATTGCGACAAGTGTGGAGATGGCAGAGAGAAATGTGTGTGATCTTCAATCAACACAGGCTCCACATGGAAATGGTGCAACAAACAAGGTGTTCAAGCAGCAGGCAGGACACAGAAAAACCGGAGCTCAACATCGCAACTCGTGCTACCGCTGTGGACAGGGGCACGAGAAGGGCAAGTGCAAGGCAGTCGACGCCACTTGTCATAATTGTGGAAAGCGTGGACACTTCGCGAAAGTCTGCCGGAGTAAGACAAATTCCGGGCAGAGGAAGGAGGTCCACACAAAGTTTATGGCAGAGACTAGCACGGAAGAGTCGACCCCTCCCAAGGACAACAATGAGGAGTACTTCATGCACAAGGCATCACCAAAAAAGGAGGCTCCAATGTTGCTCGAGTTGGGGATTTCCCAAAATAACACTGTGATGGAGATCGATACAGGAGCTACACTATCGATAGTGAGCGAGGCAACTTATCGTGCATGGAACCATCAACCCCAGCTGTCACAGTCTGATGTGGTGTTAAGAACTTACACGGGGGATAAGATACCAGTAGTGGGCGCATGCAACGTGAATGTGAGGCATAATGCCCAGGACCTGGAACTCCCCTTGCTAGTTGTTGCAGGTGATGGGCCAAATTTGCTGGGGAGGAACTGGTTAGCGCGGCTGAAGCTCGATTGGAACACCATCGCAGTGGTAAAGCAGACCAACTCCCTCGACAGTGTGCTCGCAAATTACAACGACCTTTTTCATGATGGACTGGGCAAACTGAAGGGGCAAACAATTCAGATTGCCATTCAGGAGGATGCCCAGCCCAAGTTTTGTAAGGCGCGGCCTGTTCCGTTTTCGTTGAAAAAGCGTGTTGAAGATGAGCTAGACCGTCTACAAGAGGAGGGAGTGATTCAACCGGTGAGATTCTCGAGATGGGCAGCCCCCATTGTGCCGGTTTTGAAAGAGTCAGGCGCATTGCGCATATGTGGGGACTATAAAACAACAGTCAATCGCGTCTCCAAGACTGACATTTACCCATTGCCAAGAGTGGAGGAGTTATTCACATCGCTATCTGGTGGTACGTCATTCAGTAAGCTAGATTTGAGCCATGCTTATCTGCAGCTGGAGCTGGATGGGCGATCACGTGAGCTGGTGACCATCAACACGCACAAGGGCTTGTTTCAGTATACACGCCTGCCCTTTGGTGTTTCAGCTGCTCCAGCCATATTCCAGCGCACGATCGAGGGATTGCTGGCCGACATCCCTCACACTGTGGCCTTCTTGGATGACGTGCTTGTGACCGGAGCTACCGAGAAGGAGCACCTGGAGAACCTCGACAAGGTTCTCAATCGCCTCAACGATGCTGGCCTGAGATTGAAACGCGAGAAATGTGTGTTCTTCGCACCGGAAGTGACGTCCTTGGGCCATCGCATCTCGCAGACCGGCGTCCATCCGACGGAGGAGAAGGTGACAGCAGTCAAAGAGGCGCCTACACCTACGAACGTGTCAGAGTTAAAGTCTTACCTTGGCATTCTCAATTACTATGGGAAATTCATGCCAAATTTGTCGACCGTCCTGGCACCACTGCATGTATTGCTGCAAAAGAATACAAAATGGGTCTGGGGAGCCGAGCAGCAGCGTGCATTCGAGTCGTCTAAAACGCTGCTAACGTCTGACAAGGTGTTAATCCACTATGATGCAAAGAAACCACTCGTCCTAAATTGTGATGCGAGCCCATATGGAGTGGGCGTGGTCCTTGCTCACAAACTGGCAGATGGCAGTGAGAGGCCGATCGCTTATGCGTCACGCTCGCTGACGCAAGCAGAAAAAAACTATGCACAGATCGACCGAGAAGGTCTCGCAATCGTTTTTGGGGTGCGTAAATTTCACCAGTACCTGTATGGACGGAAATTTGTGATTGCGACGGATCATAAGCCTTTACTGGGGCTATTTGGCGCTACGCGAGCGATACCGACGATGGCGTCATCGCGTATTCAACGGTGGGCACTCACGCTGAGCGCATACGACTACGAGCTTGTCTATAAACCAGGGCAGAGCAACGGCAACGCAGATGCACTCAGCCGACTACCCATGACGACACCGACTATGCGCATCCCCAAACCAGCTGACTATGTGCTAGTTATGCAACACCTGGAGTCGACACCCGTCACACCGACATCGATCAGGCAGTGGACCGCGAAGGATCCAATTTTGTCGCGAGTGCGCGAATATGTTCTTCGTGGATGGCCGTCAAAGTGTGATGAGGAAATTTCGCCTTATTTCAGGAGGCGGGATGAGTTGTGTGTGTATGATGGCTGCATAATGTGGGGAGCACGTGTTGTCATACCTCCACAAGGGAGAAATCAGCTCACTGAGGAGCTGCATGAAGCTCACCCCGGGATCTCGCGAATGAAATCACTCGCTCGCAGTTATTTCTGGTGGCCTGGGATGGATGGTGACCTGGAGAGCAAAGTGAAAAATTGCAAGGAGTGTCAGCAATCTCGAAAGTTGCCGCCAGCAGCACCACTTCATCCATGGGAGTGGCCACGAAAGCCATGGTCGCGAATCCACTTGGATTATGCAGGGCCATTCATGGGCCGTATGTTTCTTGTGTTGGTAGATTCGCATTCGAAATGGATGGATATCTTTCCAGTCTACAAGGCAACCAGCTCAATCACAATTGAGAAGCTACGCGAAACCTTCGCGATACATGGCCTGCCAGAGCTTATTGTCACCGACAATGGAAGCGTGTTCACAAGCGACGAATTTCAGCAATTCCTACAGCTGAATGGAATCCGTCATGTTCGCACTGCACCTTTTCATCCGTCATCAAACGGGCTGGCAGAGAGGGCAGTGCAGTCCTTCAAAGCTGCAATGAAGCGCATGACCAACGGCACAATCGAAACGAAGTTGTCACGATTTCTGATGGCATACCGCATCACACCTCATCCAACAACTGGAACACCTCCTGCGCAACTTCTCTTCAATCGCATTCCCCGTTCGCGATTTGATTGTGTGAAACCAAACATGGAGGAGCGTGTTCAGCGAAAGCAGCATGATCAGAAGCAGAAGCACGATCAGCGTGCTAAAGCTCGCGATTTTTGCATCGGAGATCGCGTGTACGTGAAAAACTTTGCCAGCGGTCCACAGTGGATGCCAGGCGAAGTCATTTCCATCGACGGCGTCCAATATACGCTGAGGCTGGCAGATGATCGCATCTGCAGGCGACACATCGAGCACATACGACGTCGCTATGACAACGACGATGTGGCCGCGGATGTGTTCCTTCCTCATCCACGTGGGGAGGGGAACCACAATGCACAACAAGACCATGATGACGAAGCACCAGCACTTCGCAGGTCTAACCGCCAGCGAAAATACCCGGAACGCTATGGGGAGCCAATACCACATTGAGGAGGCAGTTGTAAATAACACTTGTAAAAATGCCGGACACTTTGGACAATTCAAGGTCGAAATTAAGTTCAAAGTTAAGGATAACTCTTCGTTGGTTCAAAGCTGAACTCAATGGACAGTTCAGTTGGACATTATAATTGTTGTTTTCGTGTGTTGATACATTTGACATGGTACACACATACATTTATACCTCCCAGAATATAAGAAAGGTGACTTAAGAAATATAACAAATTGCAAAATAAGTTGAACATACCAATTTGATAAGATAATATATTAGATGGAGATTTTGGACATTGACAGTTTTGGGATAATGTTCAAATAAGATAGTGTTATTCAAAAGAAGTTAAGATTTCACTTTTTGGTTGAATAATAATGTGTTAATTGATGAGAACCATTTTTGGAAAAACCAAAAACAATTCTAAGGGGGAGGAGTGTGATAAACTGATCTTATGCAAGTCTGAGGTTGAGACTACTGTATTATGATTTCCGCTCTTGCTCTCACCCTCTCTACTTCCAGCCCTGTTTTCTCTCCTCTCTGATAACAGTAACTCTCTGTTCTTCCGATGTCACACTATCTATCATCTTTCTCTTATCTACTGTAAGACGCCAGTGGTTAGACTGGATGCATTCCTTACTGACCACTGCTGACCACAACCCTTTCCGTTCCCATGGAACTCACTGTATAAAAGATGTACATAGACTGAAATAAAGTCAGTCCGGTAATTGCAGCCACTGAGTCAACGTCTACTTTCTTTTGCGTGCATATAACCTAGCTATATACTACACACATATACTAAGGTTATAATAACTAGTCTTCAACAGGTTGAATTTATATCTGAATGCAGTCTAGGCCTTTCTTCTCCAACAAGCATCCTTGAAGTACTCCAACATTCCTTTTCATTGTTTAAGAGAATTGAGATAAAACATCATGCACATACCAGAGATTCCTTAACACTATAATGCTGATTAAATGTTTATAGAATATTTGGTTTGTGGCATGGTCTTAAAATTCCCTGAACAAGTAGATGTACAAGACTGTAGATGAAGAGTCTGCACCCAGCACAACAGTTATTCTCTGATCTGGATAGTACAAATATCACAATTATATTGTAGGACACAAACTTTATTGTGATGCTAATGGCAAACTAGGATCTGGAGACCACTCCAGGTTCACATTTCATTAAAAATATTAGGATAGTCAGTTTGGCTGGAGTAGCAACTTCCCGTAGCAACAGCTAATCAGGAAGCTGGATTGTTGCCGTTACCATGATGTTTGCCACTCCAGTAAGAGTTGCTATCATAGCATATCATGTGATTGGTCATGTTGTCTTGTGTTTTTCATAGTTCTAGGTAAGGATATAATACATAAAGTACTGTATCTTCAAATACCAGTTTTCACAATAAAGCTGTTCTTAATGGTCTGTATTGCCCATTTCTCTTAGATATAAAATTAGCAGACTGGAAGGTAGGCTACTTATGGTATAAGGAGGCTGACCTGGTCAAACACTCAGTTGGCTAGTAAAGTTGAAAGATTGGGAAAATTACAGAAGTTGCCTTTGCAAAGCTTTTCCAGAACATCTCAGAAGTATGCTAAGCCCCCAGGAGAAGGACCAAGCACACAAACGGACAGACATAGGATTCACCGGGATCAGTTCAGTAGCTCATAACAGCAGGATTTGGATTCAGATTAAAATGGGGAAAATCAAGTTTTGCTCTGCTGTTCACATTCTAGAAAGTCTCCTGTTCACACCTGATTGAGTCTCTGGCAGAGCACTACTCTTTAACCTGATCAGTCCCACTGCCTCAAAGTGCCTATTGGTATTTTCTACAAATAGGACATCAGTGATACAGGCAGAGTTAACCTGGCTATACACTAGGCGTGTCTTCATCAGCCCGAAGTTTCAAAATAGCGTGCTATCTTGTGGTTACCAAACTAGTCCGATGTCAAAATAGCACACTATCTGTATAGTGAAGACGCAAATAGCGCGCTATTTGATCGGAAAAATTTTCCCCAAAATCTTGGTCTAGTTCATGGACTAGAGCACTAATTGGTGAAATAGCGCGCTATTTTGGGTGCGTCTCCATCAGCCCGAAATTTTCTCGATCCCTCCACGCTTCTGGTTAGCCAGCTGGCTACGGAAAGCGCATGTACAAGCTAGTTATTGTATAGTACATACACGCACGATGTATTCAAGGATCACATGTGTGTACTAGGCCTACTGTTGTTGACATCTTTAAAACTAGAGGTGATTTCTCTCACCTCCCTATCAAAACTCAGTGCCGTGCATGCTAACTGTTTTTTGTAAACTTCTTCTTCTGGTCCACTCTACCTTAGCTGAAGATTCTTGCAGATTGTGTGTATTTTGGATTTGTTTAAACATTGCAATTCATTAATTTCATAAAGATGCCTCACTGGACAGGAGAAAGAGTAACATTATTAATATCCCGTTGGAGAGATGTATGCTGTACTTCTCACCTCCCTGGTTGAAGTATCGCACATACGGTGATATAGGAGATTTTGAGCGGAGAAATCAACTTTCGAACCGCGAGCCAGGCAGAGTAATATTGCAAAGTGCGCATGCGTCAATTTTCGGGCTAATTTCCCAAAGCAGGCTGTTCGAGTCGAAGACGCACATTCGCTGTATCGGGCTATTTTGACCACAAAATATCCCGCTAGATTGAACTTCGGGCTGATGAAGACATGCCTAATGAGATTTGGATTCTGATTGAAATGGGGAAAATCAAGTTTTGCTCTCCTGTTCACACCCTAGAAAGTCTCCTGTTCACACCTGAGTAAGTCTGTTGCAGAACACTATTCCTTTAACCTGATCAGTCCCAATGCCTCAAAGTGCCTATTGGTATTTTCTACAAATAGGACATCAGTGATGTGATACAGGCAGAGTTAACCTGGCACACCTTGTCAGTGCCTATACTTTGGGAATCGGTGAAGGCTTTTTTGTTGTTGTTGTTGTTATTTGAATTTATTTGGCGTTTATCATTCCTCAAGGAATATTTACGCTTAGCAAGATCTAGTGTAGTCTCCATTCCAGACCTGTCTGTTCCGTTAAGGGGGCCCTACATGAAGGTACACGTGCAATGCCTTTATACTGCTCAGCATGGATGCAGCCTCAACTCAAAAGTTTGTCTATATTGAAATAAATACAAGGGCTATGCCCAATGATTTTGTGACGCAAAAAGGCCTGTATGCTTCTCTTGTTCTGAACCAATACAGTATGAGAACATGACAAGTAGATGCCCAAGCTTTAGTACCTCTAGAGAGTAAAACAAGGCAAAACATAATTCATGATAAATGAAACCTGTGTTCAAGTCCTACAGTTGATAATGGCCTCATACAGAAGCCTAAGCCCTTCGAAATATGGTTTTCTTTTGCACATTAAAAATCAGTTTCTCTTTCAGTGTGTATACTGCCATGCTGTGATAATGATGCAACTCCCTGAGTACATTTGGCCACCAATAGATTGGAGCCTTTACTAAAGTGGCATAGGAAATAGTTTGAGACAACGTGTGAAAAGGTTCCTCTGTCTTCAACCCAGCAATTTCCATAAAACACTGTTCTGTGGCTTGCTGTAACATTTGTATACATTTTCATCACAAATTGCTATTTATTGAGAGTGCTTCATAAGGTAGAAATGCTTATGATTGTCGTTTCAGTTGCGGCATTTACAAAAGCCTTTGACTTTGCTAGATCTGCAATTGATAATTGACAAATTGCCAACACATTTTAGCAAATTTAATTTACCATGTCTGTTTCAGAGTGGCATACATGTGTAGATTTGAAGGAATTTCCTTATTGTGTTATGCAGATTTGATGAATTAACCAGTTTCTCTGTTAGGTTTGTGCAGCATTTGTATGAAGTGAAATTTGGAGGTGCCAGTTCGCTGATTTAAAGATGATAAAATCTGTACACTGTATAAAAAAGACGAAGAAATCAAACAGATAAACAAGCAAGACATAACAAAACAAAAACAACAAACCAAAACAAATCCCAGGAACTGATGGGGCTGAGTTGTGCTTTTGCTACAAACAATAAGCAGAATGTGGTGCAAGTTTTCATGCCATGACTCAGGTCATCGCACATATACGCTGTAGCCTTAGCCAATCTTGATGGTGCCAAGAGAGCTACAGGTCACAATGACTCAAGCCCCTAAAACAGAGACCTTTTATGATGAAGAATCTATTAACACTGTGTGTACTTTTAGCCTGAAGTGGAACGATGAGTACTGCATTCTCTGGAAAACAGTCAAAGAGTGTTTATGTGACATTATGTATGGTACACATTCGTATCTTTTTATGTCATACACATACGTCATAGGAAGTAAAAGAGTGATCTCTTTTTTTTAATAGTTTTACTCAAGCTGAGATACATCTCTGTGTAATGCCAATTCAGTTTTCTTCTACACTATATTTATCAGTTTGAATGAAAATGGCAATGCTGAGCATAGTGAAGATTATTGTAATGATCAATCTGACTGTAATATGTATACAGCTCTGTAGTTTTGATATTGATGAAAATAATTCAGATATAATTATGATGAGAATAGTGATTGTAATCATCACCACCATCATCATTATAATGATAGTCATGATGATGATCATAGTAGTGACAACATACAACATGTAGAGTAATCAGAATTGATCAAATTGATGTCATCATACTACTGTATACGCCAAATATTTTGTGAGGTTTTTATTTTCGCGAATTTCGTGAGGCAGGTGCTATTCGCGAAATTAAAGACATGCGAAAATATTAACTCTGATCCCAATGGATGTGACGTACGCGTGTACATTTCTCCGTTCAATACAAGACTCCATGATCACGAATTTAACCACTCGCGAAATCGTCAGGAATTCCCGATTCACAAAAATTTAGACTCGCGAAATATATGGCGTATACAGTATTGTATGAAAGAGATGTCATGAACGTGCCTTGCAGGACAAACATGTGGTCATCGAACCCTTTGCGGATGAATTGTCTGTGTTGTAATGTGTCACTCAAGGGAATACATGGACCTCAACTGACTGAAAACAAAGTTACCTCATCACTTCACATTTGATTGGACTTCCTCGTAGCAGGGTTCACCTCATGTCAAATTTCCTTCTTTCCAAACTGTTCTAAAGAGGATGACTGTACTCCTGTTACTGATTGCTTTGAAATGAGACATTCTCCCTGAGACAATGTTGAATGATGTTCGGGTACACTTTCAGTTTTTGTAGACACCCGGGAATTATTTGCAGATGGATGCGTAGAAAAACTCAAAGAATTTTTTTTTTTTTGGGGGGGGGGAGAGCATTAACCTCATGATCTCATCATTTCATTTGATTTCTGCCCTAGCAGGTGGTTTTTTTTGTGAGTTTCTGCAGTGCTAGAAGATGTTTTAAGACATGCATTATGTAAATCATTTTGAGGTAATGCAGATCACATTTAACACAAAGTTTTCTCCTCGATATAACAATATCAACCATGAATATTCAACAGTGTGTACAAGGTAGTGATTCAAAAAAGAGACTCTGTACAGAATACTGTAAATCAAATAGTCTTCATCATAGAGTTGGATTGGAAGGTGAATTGAAAAGGAAGGGTCTGTCAATGTAGCTGATGTAATACTTTGTGTAATACCAAAGCAGCATTTAGTGTATACCACACTGTAGTTGTAAATTTGCATTTCGTGTAACATCATGTGGCATCATGTGTTCTCTGTCAGTGAGCATATATGTAAAAGTTGTTCAAAGCATTTATGAGAGAGTTATAAGAAAACATTCTACATGTTTGTAATGATCACACATGGGGAAATGAAATGTCATCTGAGAGATCTGTGTGCAGCATATAAAATGTAGAGTTCTTGTGACATTTATCTCTGTATTGCAATAAATGTTGTGAACCCCTTTGCTTTATATTCTGCAAAGGGTGCATGAAGTGGTGAATTTGGTTGACTGGAGATTGATGAAATCCTGGCATTGTCTCTGTTTTCAATTGCAGATTGAGTTGGATCACAGGAATCATTTATTCAAGGAAAATGACATCCCTCTCACAGCTGTCAGCCAAATCTTCCAAGGTTTGTTGGTTCTCTGGCTCCATCTATCCCTCCCTCTCTCTCTTCTCTTTATCTATCTGTCTATCTCTCTCTATTTTTTCTATCTCTCTCTCTTTTAATATTTCTTTGTCTTTCTCTATCTTTCTGTCTTTCTGTCTTGATCTATTTGTCTTTCATTTTCAGTCTGTGTGTTTCTGTTTTTCTCTATATGTCTTTCTCTCTCTTCATTTTTATATCTCTATCTTTCTGTCTTTCTGTTGTGATCTTTCTCTCTTTCATTTTTAGTCTGTGTGTCTCTATCTTTCTCTGTATGTCTATCTCTCTTGGTCTTTCTATCTCTATCTTTCTCTATATGTCTATGTCTATCTCTCTCTTGATCTTTCTATCTCCATCTTTCTCTATATGTCTATCTCTCTCTTGATCTTTCTATCTCCATCTTTCTCTGTATGTCTATGTCTATCTCTCTCTTGATCTTTCTATCTCCATATTTCTCTATATGTCTATCTCTCTCTTGATCTTTCTATCTCCATCTTTCTCTATATGTCTATATCTCTCTTGATCCTTCTATCTCTATCTTTCTCTCTATCTCTCTCTCTCTCTCTCTTGATCTTTCTATCTCCATCTTTCTCTATATGTCTATCTCTCTCTTGATCTTTCTATCTCTAGTGTTCTCTATATGTCTATCTCTCTCTTGATCTTTCTATCTCTATCTTTCTCTATATGTCTATCTCTCTCTTGATCTTTCTATCTCCATCTTTCTCTATATGTCTATCTCTCTCTTGATCTTTCTATCTCCATCTTTCGCTATATGTCTATCTCTCTCTTGATCTTTCTATCTCTAGTGTTCTCTATATGTCTATCTCTCTCTTGATCTTTCTATCTCTATCTTTCTCTATATGTCTATCTCTCTCTTGATCTTTCTATCTCCATCTTTCTCTATATGTCTATCTCTCTCTTGATCTTTCTATCTCCATCTTTTGCTATATGTCTATCTCTCTCTTGATCTTTCTATCTCTAGTGTTCTCTATATGTCTATCTCTCTCTTGATCTTTCTATCTCCATCTTTCTCTATATGTCTATCTCTCTCTTGATCTTTCTATCTCTATCTTTCTCTATATATGTCTATCTCTCTCTTGATCTTTCTATCTCTATCTTTCTCTATGTTTCTATCTCTTTATCTTTTTCTCTTTCTCTATCTTTCTCAGTCCATCTGTCTGTATGTCTCTATATTTCTATATATGCCCATATCTTTCTTTTCATCTTTTTATCTTTCTCTGTCTGTCTGTCTGTGTGTCTCCATCATCTATCTCTACATTTCTATGTGTCTCTATCTTTCTGGATAAAATCTTTCTCTTTCTCTCTTGTTTTTAATCTCTCTGTCTATGTCTATCTTTCCATATTTATCTTTCTCTCTTTCCCTGTCTGTATGTCTCTTTCTCTATCTGTTTATCTCTCTCATTATATTTCTTTTTCTTTCCATTTTTCTGTCTGTTTTATTGGTCTGTCTCTTCGCATGTCACTTAACATGTTCTTAATTCGCTCGTCACTGATACGGCTGATCGTATGTCGACAGTCTATTCTTGGAACAAAGACCTGCTCCGATTGTTATCATGGCAGTGCACTATTCAGTAGCAGGAGTGCACATCAATTTGTGCATTTCACACGAACAAGGCAAATATGGATGGAGGTTTGCAGTGAAAAGAAGACAGATTTTATGCCCTGCATGACTCATGGGTAGTGTCCATCATTGGGAATAGAATGGACCCATTGTTGCATATAAATGAATAAAAACATGGAAAGTTAAAAAAAATGATATTAGGATTGCAGTCTTCATGATCAAAGATAGTTTCTTTCAGGGCTTATCTAAAGACAGGATATCCAGTCAGTCCCTTTTTTTTGTCCAACTTTATTTTGAGCACTTACAAAATGGACAAGAAATTAAAAAAAATGTTATAAATATGAGATTGCATTTGAACAGTGCATTATGCATACAGATTTGCCACTGAGCGGGACACCTGCTGCAACCCTATGACAGGCCAAAAGTTCATGATAGTCTGCACTATAAAAGATGTGTTATGTAAACACACTTCTATTCATGGCTGACTCATCCATCAATTTCATGCTTCACAGAGTTTCGGTCATTTTGCCTCTGACGAAGATTCTGCTAGGATCGAAAGCTCAGGCCCCTTTTGACTTCAGAGTTGTGATCATTCATTTTTAAGACTCTGCGATGATAATATGTCATAAAGCTAGAGCAATCCATTACTTTTTTCAGTTCAATCCATAGATATTGTGATTAATCCCCATAAGACTGTCACGGTGCTTCCAATTTTGTACTGCGAGGGGAATGCACCCTCTAGTAAGCATGGGTGGGGCAGAGTTTAGAATGATAGCTTGATGAAGTCACATATCATTTATACATGTATGAATTCCTTGGAATTATAGTTGACACTGTCAGTCATTTACCTCCCATCTACAGTTCTGTATCTTCCAATGATGTTAAACAGAAATTTCTTCTCCAAACCACGCAGTGGCACACAAGAAATTCTGACACTAGAAGGAATGAAAGTACAATCAGATTGGTCATTTTTGTTGTTTACCAGACTTGTGTCAGTCACAATCACATATTACATAAGATGTTTTTGGTTGCACAGAGATATGGCATCAGGTTATAACAATCAAGGAGAATCACCTCTAAAAGTTTAATATCAGTCAGTATATAGTCCTCTCAGCACTGAAAAAAATGATCAAAGAGACTGTGTACAGAAGAAGTTGTAACGATAGGAGATTTGGATAGTGGAGGGACCTACAGTGAAGATGGCTGCAAGTCTTTTGTTTCTCTTTGTCATTGAAATGCCATAAACTGCGATGGTTTCGCACCATAAATGCTGACACATGCATCCATCCCTCCAAAGGATGCTTGATAAATTTCCATTAATGACGAAGTTGCCCAACGAAACAGAGAGAGATGGGTGGTTAGACTTGGCAACCCTTTGTGCTGACGTACGACAGAGGTATACTAGATAGTTTTATCTTTTGATCACTATCAAACACCTAGCAGGAAGGGAAACCTTTTCGTTAAATGATGATAGGGAAAAAATTCCCTCTCACTTTCACTGTGTGAAGTATAAAAAGAGCTGAGTGCACTTTCATGCAGATAAGAGCAATTTAAAGTGGCCTGTGTTTGTAGGGGGACTATAGTGTTTAACTCTCATGCTCAGCAGATGTACAGGCCTGTTTACTCCAATGAAGTGCACACCAAAATGTCAATATTTGTTCCAACCTGTGTCTGCAAATTGTCGGAAATGATAAGGTCATCAACACACAACACTCCCATTAGCTTTCCAGCAGAAAATTTTGTGATTATCAAAAACAATGACATCATAATTTTTTATATGTATCTGTATTTTGGTACAGCTCTGTTTCATGATTTCATTATCTAAATTTGTTCAGTGCCTGATGTATGTAAGGTGAGTTTTACAGTGCAAAAGATGTGTATACTGTGCCCTTTATAACTGATGTATTATTCTTGTCATTGCTTTCTTGAAAGTTACAGTTATTATCATTATCATTATTATCATTGTTATCATCGTCATAATCATCATCATTGTCATCATCATTATCATAATTATTATTATCAGGCATTATCATGATTATCATTACACCCCAATGTATAACTTTCTTATGTCATGATATTCTTGTTTAATCTTCTCTCTGTCTCTCTTCTCTCCTGGAGAGTAGTCAGTTCAGGTAAGAAGAGACAGATGCTTCCGGGCTCGGGGTGGTCCAGTAACACCAAGCTGATCGAGATCCGGTGCAAGAATTTCAAGGTCCACATGTACAGCTTCAAG
Organism: Diadema antillarum; assembly: GCF_040938485.1. NCBI lineage: Eukaryota > Metazoa > Echinodermata > Echinoidea > Diadematoida > Diadematidae > Diadema > Diadema antillarum. The sequence continues at coordinate 34,587 of NW_027271628.1, forward strand.
TTTGCCCCCAGGAGTTCAATCAAGACGGTAAGGAGAAGACAAGGCGGAGACGAGATGAGCTGAACTCTGACCTTTACAGCGTTCAATTTCCTATCTCCTGTCGAATTACCTTTGATAGTTAAAGGGGGAGTCTACCTTACAGATAGAATATTGTTGAATAGAACCAGAAAAATGAGAGGAACAGGGTAGTGAAAGTTTGACCAACTTTGGATTAAAGATGAGAAAGCATTTATGTTTGAAATTGACAACTCTGTGATGTAAACTGTAGCATATGAGCTCACCTCTCATTTGCCCTATGTATAAAATTCCAATCTCCTTTTATATTATTATTGATTATGGAATATATATATATATATTTTAAAGCAGGGGATGAGTAGAAAATAATTTACAATGATTGTATTGAGAGTGCATGTAATATTTGAAGTTTTCTTTTCAATGGGAAAAGGAAATATCCTATTTTATACTATAGATCAAAATGGTAGGTGAGCTCATTCATAAGTGACATCACAGAATTGCCAATTTGAGTTAGATTGACCACGACTAAAAAAAAATATCACAACTTTCATTAGTTTTGATCAGAATTTCCCCAAACTTTCATTGTCTTGTTCATCTAATTTTTCCAGCCTCTGTACACAGAAACTAATTCTTAGGGTGGACTTACCCTTTCATCAGCTGTAGCACTTGTTTTATGCAAGATGCAACTCATGATGGTTGAAGATGTTGTAGACACATTATCAAAATTTCACTCAAACAGAGGCCTGACCACCCCATGGTTTGAAATGGTTTTGACTGTATTTAGAACAAGCATTGTCTCCTTGCCATTTGTCTATAAGACAAAGGAACAGAGTGTACCATCCAGGCTCTAAAATTTACCCCTACATAGCCACAACTAGAGCAATTCGCTTTCACACTACGGAGACACTGCCCCAAAGGACTGTTAGCATCCCCCTCCCACCCACCACCCCCCTGCTGGACAATAATGATTGCACGCATGGGGTCATTTCTTCAAGCACTCATATGACAGGATAATTGATGTGAGGTTGGTCATCATGTGTCAAAGAGGGAAGTTGTTCTTTCCAACTGTGTCGGACAGTTTCCTCTTTGCTGAGATCCAGGTGTTTATTATGCCACCATGCCTTTCCTAAAATTTCAGAGATACAACAAGGAAACTTTGTGGAATCCCTTGTTTCTGCTGATCACATTGGCCCAACCCATGGCACCTAGTAGCACCCATTAGCCCACTAGGTGCTGTGGACTGATAGTTGAGAGTGGCGGATCCAGGTAGGGGCGCACTGGGCGCACACCACCCCTTGATTTTTTGTAAGAACAAAAGAAATTTTCTGAAAAGGGGGGTGCGTGCCTCCCCCCTTAATTTTGTACAGGCGTCTCCCTTTTACGGAACTCCTGGATCTGCCCCTGGTTGATGTGGTCCCCCCTGGTCAGTGTGGGGCACTGGTTGCAGTGGTTTTCATCTACAAAAGCAGACTCGCAGTATACTCTGTTGACAGTTTTCACAACAGGGTTCCCTTTTTTTGGCCAGTGAGACATGGTCACCTGGCGTGGATTCGGTATAGCTGAGTAGAGATTATGGCCCGTCAGTGCAAGAGGGTATGAGCAAGTCCACACGGAGCGGTGATTCAGGAGTTCCATCTAACACATGAATATGTACGCCGTTGCGGACGGCGGGACGGATCAGCGCATAGAGTCTAATCGTGATCCCAATTTCCTTTCCCAGAAGTAGCATATCCCTCTGGAATAAGCTCCCATAGGACCGAAGCCTCTGTGGTCGCGGTGATAACTAGTACACTCTGACCAGTAGTCACCCCTCACCACTGACCTCAAGAAACCTTTGGTCAGTCAGTATTCCTCACAAGGGGATGTCCGATCCCTGCTGGCAGTCCGATCTCTGTGGGCAGAATGTCCCTCCAGGAGAGGTATGTACCGTCCTTCATAGTGTGATATGTGCAACAGCGCAGTAAGTCCACTTTAATCCTCAGTAATTCCCCCTGGTTTAGTAATGTGCTTCGTTGAGACAGTAATAGGGGTATTCAGGAAGTGTCTTGTTTCATTTCTTCAGATTACAGTTTCTGTGATGTTGTCTTCAGCCTTTTCCTTCACCAAGACCCACAATGCAATGCTCTGCATGTACTCATCATGGACTGTTAGACACAGCATGTGTGAAATGTTTCAAACTGGAGAGAGTACCATAGTGTGATACCACAGCCATTCATCGCCATGGAAACTGCTTCCAAATAATCTCACCTGTCTTGAACATCTGTGAACACTATTGTTGCTATTCATGCTTGCACCTGGTTTCAACCCAAGCCATAACAAAAGACTGTGATATCATCATTTCGATGCTGTTGTGCTGCACAATTTTGAACTTTGCAAGCTGTTGTTTTGATCCAAATGTTCCATCATTGAGTTCAGGTAGCTCTCTTTCATCCAATTTCTAATGTCACTGATTCAGGCTTCGACACAAGCAATCCAGCTATCTACTTCTGCTTGCAATTAATGAGATAGTGAAAGAAAGATTTTTTTTTTTTTTTTTTTTTTTTTTTGGGGGGGGGGTCTATTCCGTGTTTGTTGACTAAAATAGGTTAAACAAGAATTGAAACTTTTAAAGAAAGAGAAAAAAAAGTGGTTCCAAAGGAGAACATATTCAGGAGTAACAAAAATTGAAACAAACTTTAAAAAAAGAAGGAAAAAATGTTGCCAAGGGAGAACATATTCAGGAGTAACAAAAATTGAACAAACTTTAAAAAAAGAAGAAGAAAAAAATGTTGCCAAGGGAGAACATATTCAGGAGTAACAAATGTATTGATTCGATGTAATGAAACAAGAGCAATCGATCACCTAGACTTTTGGCAGAATCAGACTAATATATCAAAAGCTGTGGCCAGGTTTAGGTACAGGTGCATAAGTTATTCAACATGCTCCTCTACATGAACCAGCATGGACTGTCTGAGCCAGGTGATCCTACCATGTGTACAAGATTGTACTCATCAGAGGGTTTCAATACATGGAGTGAAATTAGTGGTAAAAATAACATGGTCAATGGCGTATGTTGCCCATTTTGCCTTGAATGATGAGCAGGGCTTTTTTTTTTCCCCAGCTAGTTTTATTTCTTGGTACTGTCAAAGGTAGTCATGGCAAGCACTCCCATCTTTAATGTGAAGCTTCCTCTTTGTTTTGTGATTTTTCTGTAGAAAAGAGATAGCATGTGACATCACAAAGTTTTGTTGCCAAACTTCAAGGTAAAAGTTTGATGTCATATGTGACAAATATTACACATCATATGGGTATTCAAACCTCATGGAACTGTGTTTAACTCCATCCTGATGAGCCATAACATTAGTAGGGATCAGTTTGACGTAGATAGATTATTATTTTTTTTTTTTTAAATGGAAATTGGTTGTTCTCTCACGATGACAGTAAATCATAAAGTCTCCAAGCGAATTAGCATCTTTGGTATCGTTTGATCCATCAGTCTAATTTTGTCAAATTGTCAGAGTCCAGAATCTGGCCAATTTTGTGAATTTGAGACATTGCATTGGGTGGATCTCTTGCCTCATCCGTGTAATTCGATTACACTCATTCATAGACTGCAAAAAAATTCGATTACACTCATTCATAGACTGCAAAAAAGAATAAGATTAGCCTTTGATGGACAGCGCAATTTGCTTCCCAAAGTCGGGAGGAACATGACATGCTTCTGCTGCAATTGCAGAAAGTCTGCAGCGGAGGTTGGACCAACTGTTTTCGCCAGTTGGAGGGTAGTAGGAAAGAGATGGGGAATCTAATTTTTGTCTGAGTGACAGCAAATATGCCAAACTGCGCGGTCCGTCCCATCGTTTCAGAGGAGAAAAATTAGGTTTATTTCCTCGCTTAATCCTGCTCTAATCCAGACTTTCAGGCAGGGGCGGGGGTGGGGGGGGGGGGGGGAGCTAGGTGTTGTGGATGACGGTTTTCTGAATCCAGAAACTTCTATGGCATTTAGCCTACGCAGTATTGCGATTAACCCATAGACTCCGGTAGATAGGCATCACATTTTTTTTTTCCATATTTTAAAAAAGATCCTTGTACCCCTTTTTAGTTTGTCAAACGTCATGAATGTAATGAGCATCAGATTTAGACGTCCACATTTCCCCCTGGAGACATGGTAAACTCAAGAAATTTCTTTTTGCTTCAATTCGTGTAATAAGGACTGTTTGATCAACCCCATCAGTCATTAAATGTTTTTACATGCCTGATAAAATTTTCATCAAAATCTTCTGATCACAACAATGCTCTTTGATAATGAATATCTTAAAGATTATATTGCATTTGGGGGAATATTATCACACACAAAAAGCTGAGCTATGATATTTAGGAATATTTGTAATGAGCCTACTTACGTGTAGATATATACACTTGTGCATAGACTATATTTGACCAGTTTCAGAAGACATCTGGAGTGAGAACAATCTTTCTTCTTTTTTTTTCACAGAATATTAATTTTTATATAACGTGAATGTATTATGATCCTTCACTCTGCTTTCATCCATTCGGAAAGCCTTTGTAGCTGTGCAATGTAGCAAAATCAGTGGTGGAACATGTTACATTTATGAGATACATGTGACCAATAAGTGGTTTGCTTGATTATGACAAGTACAATGTCACCTATTTGAGATGTTTTCTTCGCAGCTCCTTCGTCATCCAGGTCAATCGATCTTACCCTGGATGTGTCCTACCGAGATGTCATGAAATTTGCTCCGGGGAAGTTTTCATTTGGTCGAAAATAGTAGTTAATCAAGATCACGAGTGTATGCATCAATTAGTGTCTGCACGTAATATCCTTAATGGCTTTGGAGCAAATTACTTGTTTTCACTTCCAGTTTCATGGTTTACTTACATCAACAGAAATAATTTCTAATCATGGCTCATTACTCTTTGTAAATCAATGTGCAAAAAAACATTACTGGTAATTTAGTTTGAACACATACATGTATCAATGTTGGGGAGATTTATGATTGCACAAGAACATCATGTGTATTCATTACTTATACTTTATTTTGAAGCTATTAAAGATGTTTGATATACAGTGTACAGTAATGTGTTGTACATGATTTAAATATTATGTAAATTAAACAGTCATTTCTTTAAGACATAAAACTATGTCAGATTTCTACCTGAAAAAAAATATTTAGAAAAGCATCAAGAATTGATCATATAATGTCATTATTTCATCAAGCATAGGAAAATTCCAAAGTTGGATTTAGGGCCCTGATAAAGGTCAAAGGTTGAAGGTCAAGTTTAGATAAAGATCAAGTGACAGATCATATTTTTTTACACTCCACATGAAGATCTGTACAGTTACAGATACCCAGAAACAATGTACAGCATGTTGTACGTGAAGGCGTGTTGGTCAACATTAGTGTCAAACGTGACTTTTAGGTTTGACGATGCATTGTGTACACATTTTAGAAGTACAGCTGTAAGTGACTTCGGTGTTGCCAATGAGGTGATTATCGTGTCGGCCTTGAATATTTCTCGCTTGTCATAAAATATAGTTGCGCAGTGGGCATGACCACAGAAATTTTGACAAAGATGTCTATTACGGCAGATATATTGTTCAGAGAAAGTGAAACCGAGGAAGGAGGATTAATGGACTGTGTGATCACCATCTGGTGTCCCTAGCTCACTCTCACACCCTGGTGCGCTGGCTGGATTCAAAATGCTTCCTGCACTGAAGCCTCTGATGTTTTCTCCCCATACACCAAGCACCACAGCCTGGCAGCTGTTTAGCATATCCACAGGAATTCTGGACCACTCGGCTCCTTTCCTGGTCTCAAGCTTTGATGAAGTAATCTCTTGCCAAGTGGACCCTGTCTTGAGCTCACATTCCCTCCCCCCCCCCCAAAAAAAAAAATAGATAAAAAATAAAGGAATGTGCTAATACAACAATGCAATAAAGAGCAATATATTTCAAAGAGAATCCTGAACTTCACATCCAATGTGAAACGGGAGGGGGGGGGGGGACTCTTGAAAAGTACAATTATGATGTTTTGCAAACTTTTTAGAAATTCCTGACGTGTTTATAGATACCAACTTTATTACAGCTGATACGTACAGTACTAGTACCTCTCTGGTTCCCTAACTACCAAGTTTTAGTCAGGGATGCCAGGTTTCAGGCAAAGGCCTGAATTCAGACCCTGGTAGTACTACTATCTAAAGTGCAGGCCCTTGCGTGTACGCAGTAGCTCTATATATGCATTTCAGACCCTCACTTTCATTCTACACTGGTGTACTTGTAAGTGCCATCCCCAGATCACTATTTTAATGCCTCACCCGCTCGATTGTGGTTCTGTAACCACTCCTCAGTAAGTGCCACTTGTACACACTTCATCATGGGCTCAGCACTTTTGAGCATCTGTGGAAACATAACAGTGAGATATTTTTATCGCATGTGTGCATCCAATTGTAAAGCATTTAGCTGGCACTGGTGATGGATACAGAGTTGTGTGCAGCCGGTCAAGATATTGCTGCTGTTGTTTAAGGGAAATGCTCCTAAAGTTTTTATTTTTGTTTGTTTTTCTTTTTTCTTTTTCAAGCAGCCATGCGACAAAATGTATGCTTCCACTTCCCTGGTTTGCTTTTAGCTTCAGCAATTTTACCCATCAAAAAATATCAGGATTTTTCTATATCATCGATTTTTTTTTTTTTTTTCTTTGGGGGGGGGGGGGGGGGGAGGGGGTACTGTATATGCCGAATATTTCGTGAGGTTTTTATTTCCGCGAATTTCGCATAGATATTGACTCTAATGCCGATATGAATGTGACGTACGCATGTACATTTCCCCGTTCAGTACAGGACTCCACGATTGCGAATTTAACCACTTGCAAAATTGTCGGGAAGTCCCGATATGTGAAAATTTAGACTCGCGAAATATATGGCATATACAATATATTTGTTTTCTTATTGTCATTATCTGTGAGAGTTTAGCAAGTCTCTCTCCAATACATTTGTTCCCACCAAATACATTCACATACTTGGAGTCCTGTTTGCTTGCATTACCAGGAGTTGTTGCTATGCTGGGCGAGCACCGAGCAAGGTTTCTAGTGTCAGGATTAACCTGTGATAAATAAAAGCATCCACAAAATTGTAATACCTAAATAGGAGTGGACTGTTGAGTTCTTACAGAATGAAAGCGGACAACCTTTATGCATAAATATTATGCATTTCATATATCTATAGTTTACTGTACTTGTACATTGTAGGTCCCACGTACTACATGCTAGTTGATTATCACTGCCATATATGCCTACTGTATAAAGTTCCTGACTTTTTTTTTTCTTTTCAGTAATGTACAGCATTCAATGTAGGGTGCAGTTTGTATTACATTCTACTTTCAATACATCCAAAACAACAACAGTCTCTTGAGTGGGCACTGTATGATTTCCCCCGTTAAACTGGGTGTGGAATATTAAGGAGAGAATACGAGACGAGACTAAACAACCTTTTTTTTTATTTGTGGCATGGCAGGAAATGCAGTGTCAACTGTGTGAAATCGTTTTGTGGTCACACGTCGCGACTCGATGCCCATTATACAAGCCCCCAACTTGGATTATCTCCTTCACACCGGAAAAGAGAGCAAGTTTGTTATGGTGATAAGCCTGTCAGTTATGTCAACTACTCGGTTTGGGATGTTTGTATGCGCACACTTTTTTTGATAATTGAAATTAACTTGTCAATTGATCAAAAAAGTTACAAATTAATGGCCGAAAACCACCTGAATTAACGAAATGCTTTGCTGATATTATTACACACACACACGAATATTAGATCATAAAGATGACGTCAATATAGCCCCATCAATGTCAAATTGCACAAAGGGAGACTATTTGACTGCATGTCTATAGTGTGTATTAGTCTCTGTATCACAAGGCGTTGAATGTCCGTGTTTGTTAGTTCAGAGCATACTACATCACCCAAGTCATACCCATATTGTGCCACTTGTACGATCTTTCATGATTTGTGATGTCTGGATCCCTTGACATATTTACCTGCAGTTATTGATGTATTGATATGGTCTTCACATTTGACGGCTTGCCTCATAATGGGTGTAATATTAGTGATTATTTCCCAATTTTTCTATAGTGAGAGTTACCATGTTTCAAGCAGGCCTCAAAACTACTAACACTGTATAAAAGCCCTCTGTGTGAGCGATAAAAATCAGACTGATCAGTGCTGTATCCGATTCTTGAGAAAAATAATGTCAAAACTGTTTTGCACTTAGTCCCTACGGGGCATGTGGGGCAGCTCTTGTGCCATTCACGTTCCAGGTTCGACTTCTCTGTGGTCCAGCCAAGTTTTTCCCCTTACTTGTAACAGTGAGCACTTGGTTAAGTGTTGTAGTGATTGAAACAAAACAAGCGGGCACTCGATGGAGGGTGCATGTACGTGATGAGAGGGTTGCCCCCGAGGTCATCACGGCATCCACAAGCCTTGCATGTGTGGCTGATCGCCAAGGGGTGATGCTCAAAGCTCACTCACTTTCCTGTGATATATGGGGTGCATCTTTGCTGATCTGCAGTTTGGAAAAATACAAAATAGTGCAATGACTTCAGATTTGGCAGATTTGCCCATATCTTACAGGGCCCCAAAATTTGTAGCTCTGTGTGATACAGCTGGAACGAGGAAACAGAGGAAATACCTTGGGAAATTCTTCCGGAAGTGAAAGTTGGTCTAGTTTGAGAAACGCACGCTGTTTGGTGAACGTCCTCGGTCCTGTTTTGCAAAATGCAGTATTCAGCTACACATGGCACAATGTCCATTTTTTTCCCCGTTGAGGATGGACTGATTTTGCTACAACACGCATTTCCCATAGACACCTGCCCGAGTATACTCGGGACTCATCCCCAATGGGTTAATAGTAGACACTCACCACTGCAGAAGTTTGTGATACACATAATGACTTTCTTGTTCAAATTAAGCATGCTGTGTGTTTGATTGGCTTTCTTCTTCACCCGTATTACACTGTACAGTTTAAATGTTTGTTATGCCAAAGAATATTGAGTTGAAAGAGAGCAAATCTTATTTTCAGGTTTATTAATCAGCACCATTAGCTTTACATTTTCTTCATAAGTTTCACACTGTCTTCCATGGTTTCTAGGAGGTATGGCATTACATTGATACCAACCATTTGTTACTGTTACACAGTAAATGTGTCATCGTGACCTTGTCATTGTTAGATATCTATTTCTAGGGGGAGGACTCCCAGGGTGTTTGGTGAAAGAGGACTTCTGAAAAAAACAAAACAGCAACAATATCAAGACTTCTGTGTGTAAAAGGAAAGTGCTGCCAAGTTTAGCTCCCCTCAATAGTTACTGGTGCAGCACATACATGTAGAGTACCTACATGTACAGCTGTAGCATGTCAAAAGCTTAGCATGATCACCAGGCTGTACCTCCAAGGCTGTAGTCACTGTATATCTGTGAAGTGCACATATAACAGCCCCCGCGATTTGTAAACGGAAACTTGAAAATGTTCTGTACCTCTCTATATCTCTTTTGGAATATTTTTTCCCCCCAAATCTGCCTTTTAGCGGAAGCATTTCATTACTCAGTGCAGTGTGAAATCAAGGTGTTCCTCTTGAGGTAAAGGAAGAGTGGGCTTGCAGTAGCAACACCTTCAAACTGCATACACTGTACAAATGCGAGTTGGCATAAATTGCTAGGTTTGAATCAAATGACTGCATTTGGTGCTCTGCCATCAAAACGCCATGGTGTGATTTCTCAGACGAGGATAAACTTTACTTGTATGTGGGGTCTTGATTACGGAGCTCTTTTTTTTTTCACCTTCTATCTTTGGTACAGATTGTGTACTTACCTTTCCATATTCCTTAGTCTCTTCTGTGGATTTATTACATATTATATATCAGCTCCATGCTGGCAGCAGGCCCAATAATCTGGGTACATTACATTGAATATTGTGGGAAAACATTCTCCCTGCCGTGTACTTGAAGTGTTGGATCTCTGATTTCAAGAAATTTAGATCTTGGTTACACACACTTACAGACTGCATGACTAGAAATCTTTGAGGAAGTTCACAAATGTAGCATGTGTGAATGATCCCTTGGCAATGTACACAGTGTACAGTAGTTTATCTTCACAGGCATCCACACAGTGCCCACATTTCTCTAGCCTTAAAAACATAGAAATACACAGGTGGGACTATGATCGTGCAGTTGGTCTCATCTGTGTTTGCTGATACAAAGTCTTTCCAATGTCTTTCCACAATGCACTTTCATTTTTGTCTCGCACGTGTAGTTGAAGTGAGACATACACATGTAGGCCTCATTTTTCTGTTGTGCGTCATTGTCGTCGTCGTCTGGGTTACTGCATGGTCAACAAAGCCATGTTACGTGTATGTATCGCTGGCGACGGAATGCATTAGTGTACTAGTAGACTTGCGAAGGTGTTATTGTCAGTATAATACTGTTTGATGATGGTGATTAGAATCTTATGCGTATCTTGTGTACCGGTATTTGACTTCGGGGTCTGCCGCATATGCCTGTAAATTCAACACGTTTCCATCATTTTATCATTTGAACTGCAAGCTCTTTGTCTTTACATTGCAATCGAGATCAACTTGAACTGTCTGGAATAAGTGTTTTTCCAACTTGTTTTTTCCCAAAGTTGTTTGTGATGGGATAATCTTTCTCTAGGGTCATATATGAACTATTAATAGTCCCTCCCAGACGAAAGTCTGCAAAAGAAGGATTCCGTATGTTCTGTCGCTTCGCTTCCCATGGCTTACACACGATTGCAGGACATGCTTTGTGTGTGCTTTTGTGTGTGTGTGTGTGTGTGTGAGAGTGGGCGTGGGTGTGTGCAGATGAGGGTTTATTTCATCACATCATGGGTAATGATCATGTGGATGTAATGTAGTCTAGCTAATGTTCTATACACCCTCAATCTGTCCCCAGTAGGAACTTTAAAGGGGGTAGGGTGAGGTTGGGGTGGGGAGGGGTGGGAGGGAGGGATCTGGCTTCCCTCCTTGAGAACATCAGCTGGAAAGAGATGAAGTTCAGAGAGAGAGGGAGGGGGAGGTACATAGGGAGCTGGGACACCCTACTAGATCATATCCATTCAATTAAGTGACTCATTGTCACCACTATAATGCCGTCTACTAAATACGTATGTCAAGTCTGCCACATTCTCTCTGTCCTGCCTATTATATCTGTAAATTAAGTTTCCCCTCCTATCCCTATCTTTGTCTGTCTGTCTGTCTCTCTCTCTCTCTTTCTTTCCTGCTGTGGGTTTATCTACCGACCCACTTCTATTTATTTGTTTATCTATACGTACAATGTAATCTTTTCATCTATTAGACCTATTACTTCTCTATCAACTCCTTGGTCAGTCCATCTGGCTAGCTATCAACATTATGCATGTGTGTGTTTGTGTGTGTGTGTGTGTGTGTATGTATGTATGTAAAGTTACAAAATGTACGTTGTATATAAGACGTCGTATCTGAAATTTTGGTGAAAATGGCTTTTTTTTTATTAATGGTCAGATAATCAGTTAAGTGATGTCCTGTCCAAATCCTAGCTGTCTTACCCCCAAAATGAAGCCACCACATCATGTCAAAGGAAAGGCTTTCCCATTTGATACAGTGCTTTGGCTGCCATGTTTTTTTTTTTGCTCTCCTGAACATTTGACATTTTGTAGATACGAGGTCTTGTCGCCCCAGCAATGATATGTATGTGTGTGTGTGTGTGTGTTTAAGTATGTTCCCATCTACGATATTTCTCTATCTAAATCTATTTCCGTACTCAATTGTCATATCCATCGACGGTGTTAAATTATCCTCTCCCTTTTCAAGTCCTCGGCAGTGCATTGAAACAAAGCAGGAATAATTTACAATGTGTGTTACTTGTGCAGCTTGATGTAGAAGTTTAGATCATAAAACTTGTCTTGCAGTCTTGGATGAAGCATTACCGCGAACCTTTGAGAGCTCGATCACAGAGTTAAATCAGTGTCAAAGAACAGAATAAATCCACCAACACTAAATGAAAGAAAACTCGTGCAGTTCCTCAAGGCTGACAAACTCTTTGCTACTTCATGGCAAATAACTGTTGGCAGCTGTGAGCAGAATTTGGGGTCTGTATTATCAAGGTGGGGAGCTTTAGATTTGCAGCGCGGACGTAAAGGCGACGGTTGTGTTGACCATTCTCTTTCCCTGCATCATGTTGCAAAGTACAATAGCTTTAGATTACATGTAGGCAAAGCGCATACAAAGTAAAATAGTGCCGCAATATTAGTCGCTTGTTGTTATAGCTTCAAGTAGCTCTCTGCATCATGAATTTGAGCAAGAGAAGATAATGGCCCTTCTCAAAGACTGCATAACTTCCTTTGCTCATTGGCATGGGTTACAATTTCTTGGTTCGACCAAGTTCTAGCATTGATTGAAGATCTGAGACTCCCAAAATTGTGAATGTGCTCGGAAGTGATACATTGAAGAGTTGTGCGCCTTTTTAAGCGGTGATCCTACACTTCGCTTCGAGTTGATGTTGTAAATATGATGTCAGCTCTGGCATAAAGAATATAAGGTGGATTTATCAAAGATATACAGTGCACTCCCGTTATAACGAACACAGTTATAACGAAGTAAAAATTTGGGCTGCAATGTCATCCATTCTCAAGTATTTCTATTGTTTATTTGTTCGGTTATAACGAAATTCCGATATAACGAAAGAAAATTAACGGGATTCCACTGAACAATGGCCATGCAAAGATGGTTTTCAGCATTCTTTGTTGTGTGTTTTTGTTTGATTTGGTTTGATTTGGGTTTGGTTTGTCTCAAACTCTGACACTCATGGCCGTCAGGTGTGTGTGAATCACCACAGTCAGAATCCTGGGTTTGGAGGAAGTCAGAAAGTGAAAGTTAGACAAGACTCCAAGTGGGCTGAGGATACCCCAAGAGGGTTGCCCGCCCTTCCCCCCCCCCCCCCCCACCAAACACCACCTCTCACAATTGCCAAGAACTTGTTGAGTGATCTTGTCTGTGACTAAACCTCTCAGTCCCTAAACGTCTGCATCTTCACTTCAACTGCCTTCGGTTTTCTCACTTTCTACAAAAACTTTCAGTTTGTTCAAAAAGTCAGACCTCTTTGTTTCAGATTTTTAAGTTTTATGTGTGTGCTTTTTTTCTCTCTACATTATGGAGACACGTGTCGTGGTTAAATCTATAGGGAGAGACTTGGACTTGGTGAATATTAGATATTTACTTCAGTGTACAATTTGTATGTACCAGCACCTGCAAGGGCAGTCTATATGTTTAGGACATGTCTGCTTCACAAGAGTATTCATGTTACACAAGGAGTGAACTTTATTGAGGGTTGACAATGAATAATGGCTTTTAAGTTTTTGTGCCATAAAACTCCCATGTTAAATGCCAGATAGGAAATGATTGCCTGAAGGTGTATTGAAGTGAGATATGAATAATGCTGCTGAAAAGTTGTGTATTCGTTGTCAAACCATAGTTTTGGTTATGACTACAGCAGGCTCTCACTTCTACCCGTGATGACGACTTTCATGTTTTCTAGAAACTTGTACAATGTACATTCCTTAGAAACCACGATGTCTTACCTACAACCATACTCTTCACATGAGAAGATTTGAGTAATGATTTCATGCAGAAAATGAGACATATGTCATTCTCTTCTGAATCTCTTTTTTTTTTCTCTCCTCCCCAGATGATACACACGATACTGCACCACGCCTTCCCCACAAACCCCCAACTCCTCTTCGCCTTCGCCTTCAAGCCTCCGTCAAACTCGCCCAACTCCAGGCCGCGACGCGCCGAGTCGACCCACGGCGGCATCACCAATGGCCATGAGGCCAAGAAGGCCCTGCCGATGCGGAGCGGGAGCCGCATTAAGGGCATCCTGAACCCCCAGCCAAAGTACACGCCCTTCAAGGACAGCATCACCTCCGCGCCCCCGCCCCCACCTCCCAGCAAGCCGGACCGGGAGCGGCACGGGCGGACGCCGCAGTTCAGGCGGCCGGAGGACTGGGAGCATCAGATCAAGAGGACGGGGGCGAGGAATGTACGGGTGACAGAGGTCAACCGTGACTTCAGATTATCAGACAGGTGAGACAAGTAACCCCCTGTTCAGACGCAAGGCAGTTTATACCAAAACTCGATAAAGAAACGACGTATAAAGAATCATCGTATAGCCAACAGACCATTCAGACACTAATTTCGACCATTCCGGAAAAAGTCGTAAAGATATGCAGTTTCTTACTGCGCATGTTGTTATACAAATGATGCACAGGATAGAGTGCGTTAGTGTAGGCGTAGTGCACTAACGCCACGAAATAATCCTGTGCATCATTTGTTTTATAAAATGGGTCGAAAATTCGAAAACTAACATCATTTTTCAGCGTTTTTCACGTACCTTTGTGGGTCAAGACGTCCGAAGATGTTCGTCCCAAACTTTTACGCACGTCGCACTCGCGGAAGTCCCGCACATACAGTATAAGTATAATGGGGTTTGGGTTTCCGGACACCCGCATGAAAACTTACTTATTTTACATAGAATATGCACCCTTTACCTTAAAGACTTGATATAGACTCCTCATATAGGCCTACTAGACAACATACTCTGAAAACGGCGTGAGAATTAACCTGCTAAATCGTTGGATTTGCTCTTCAAAGTGACTCCATGTACGCGTCCGGTCCCATAACGCTTGGTCTACTGTACTGTACAAAGTGTACGTATAGTACAGTATACGTACGTACGCCACATATGTTATGCACAAGGGAAGACAGGCCGGCCGGCCGGCAGCCCGAACTAGAAGTTGTTTACAGGATTGACAGCGCGTACGCGTATGCATGCAATTCATCAAAGGAGCCGCCGCGCGCACAGACGATCAGCAATCTACCATAGGATTACAGGCAGTGCAGTTGTACTGAAGTAAAGGAAGGAGGTGTGTCTCATTTCAGCGCTTCCTATTGGCTACATTCTTGAACCCATTTTATAATATGGTCATGAGTGACAGGTACTTGTACAAGGTCACCTTTCGTGCTCGCTCCCTTTAAGCCCCGCCCAGTTATACCGTTCTATGGTCGGCATACGTTCAGATGGACAATGGACACGATGGAATGCTGATTCGTTATTGAGTTCTACTTCGAAATGATGCTCTGACCATCGTTTCGCTGTGCGTCGTTTCGTTAGTCGGTGTTCAGACGTATAAATTCATTGTATAGCTATACCGTTGTAGTTTAAATTTTTATCATCTGAACACCCTGTAAGAGGGCCTCTCTAGTTCAGATACATGTATACTGATAACAAAAAGACAGTAACAGTGAATAGAAGAATAGCAGAAAGCTACCAAATGTTGCAGAGTACTCCCACGTTTTCTACTTGAGTAACGTGAAGAGCTCAAAGGTAAGCTTTCACCTCGTTCTGGCTGTGACTACAAATTTCTTTTAATTTCTCTGTGTGGAGGTGACTCTTGGGAGCTAGGTCTGAAAAAGCAGAGAGGGATCTTGTAATACTGACCAGGTTCAGCCAAAGGGGTTAGCTACATTGTATGCTCCTCATAGGATGGAGGTAGTGCATTTTCAACCCTTGTGCAGGCTGGACTCTCCGATATCATTACAAAGGGACTTTTCAAGTAATGAAATAGGTGACTTCGGGCTTTACTTTAACCCAATGTCAGTGACACAACATATTTCTAGGAGATTCAATACACAACACACTTGGTTTAGATCAGTGATGGGTTGACAGTTTGATATAACAGCCCGAGGTCAATCTTTTCAAAGCATGCAGAGGCACCCACACGTTTGTTCATTATTTGGTCATCCAAGAACTGCAAGGACATGGAGTCATCTAACATCCAACCTCGAGAATTTTTTTCTCATGAAGGTAATGGTCGCGATGTAATATGACAGCGTTATCGCTGCGTGGCACAGTTACGAGCAGGCAAGCAGATGACGCCGTCTTCAATCGTATGAGCTTTGACAGTTGGGAGGCGTACTAACGAAGGATCAATTATCAGTTTGACCAAGTCTCCAAATTCTTGGATGCGACCCCTCAATATATATATTTCACGCTTCCAGCCCCGGACCCGACGAGGGGAGATTCCATTCATTATAAGGGTGGAGCATTTTGGGGGAGTGCTGTGGATCTCTCTCTCTCCCATACCCCTCCCCTGCCCCTTCTCCATTATCAGGTAACACCTCTACATCCTGGAGAGGGATTTACGGCAATTTCTTTCCCCCCTCTCTCCCTCACTCTAGTGCTGCTGGAAGACCAATGAGCAATGAGCACCGTAACGCTGCCTGTCACTCGTAATATTCTCCGGCTTGGTGTCCCCGGAGCATTGAAGCAAGTCTGCCTGGTGTACGGTCACGACTCAGCCTCTCAACACTCATAACTTGGGAAATTTAATCAGGAAAACATGTTTCTTTTCTCATTCTGCCCTTTCCAGCACTCTCTTTCCCTATCCCTCTCCCTCTCTTATTCCACCCCATTATTTGACGGGCACAATGGGGACGTCTGACCGCACGGGAAATTAGGTAAATGATAGGATTCGAGGGGCTCTCATCCATAAGAATTTTGCACTCTCCATCTCACTCTTGTGTGCTTTATATAGTAGCTGGAGTTTGCTGGATTCAGCGTATCGCTTTATTGTATCATGCTGGAACCGAATAGGCAGAAAAATCAACATCCTGCTTGAATCATTGTGGAGAATTTATATTTAGAAGGCCTATGACAATGCCCGAGTTGAAAGACGAGAAAGGTGACAGATTACGAACCGAGATTACGAGTAATCCCAGTTCGTTTTTTGTATTTCTGTGTGTGCCCATCCATATACATTGTATATGTGTGTTTGTTGGAGAGTGTGCAAGCATATTGTGTGTGTGGATGTGTCAGCATTAACCTTTGTATGCCCACACTAGCTCTGGAAGGGTGCAGACTTATAGAGCTTTTAGACTCAATTTGTAAAACAAACGCTGTCAAGTTATTTGATCTGTGAAATATCAGGAGCAGATGTCGTGGGAACTTGTATGAATCACAGGCCTGACGCGCATGCCGAGCAAAATTCTCACATCCCATTAATAAGTTAAAAAACCAAATACAAAGCCAACTGAACTTCAGAGTGCTGTTTATATCATATCAGTCAAATTTATTTCCATAGTGGTATTTCTTATGGATACAAATTTTTTCACAGCAAGATATACTAAAAGCAAAGTTATGAGATAAGTGCAGTTATTCAGGTACCTCAAAGAGTGGTCAAACCAATAAAATCATTATTTATTAATTCATGTGTAAGGCATAAGAGTTTGCCAATGTGAACATCAGTTGCAGCCAGTCCAAGTTTTTGGGGTATTTTATGTCTGCAAAGCAAGAGTGTGACTAATGTTTGTGTACAGATCAAAAATGAGATATGGATTGGCAGACTCGTGTCAGGATTGCGATCTCTCTGTCACAAGAAGAAGGCAGTAACAACCATTCCTTGGTGCAAGCTTGAAGCAGTTCTCCGTAGTGTTACAAACTTGGAAGATGTAGAGTGATTAAAGGTAGTAAGTGCTTCTTGCATTCAAACAAAGAGTCTTTATTCAGCCCTTTTTTCAAAACTGTGATCACTAATTCAAGGACTTTGTACGCATTGTATTTCTTATGTATAAAACACTCAATGTACCAGTTTGTGCAACCGTTGCTTTTGATTAGGAAACCATACCATAGAAAAGTAAAACCTTTAAGTTCGTTAATGTAGACCTTTTCATGGTAAGGTGCGAAGTAAAGCAGACTACATGTATATCTATTTTATGCAAACAGATTTTTTTAATGTCCCCCCCCCCCCTTTTCATGCTGATAGTGTTTACGAGGTTGTATAGGGAGTGCTCGTATTAGGGAAATAGGAAATTCTTAATGCCTTTCACAACCATATGGGGAAAACCCAGTGTGGGAAACTATTGCGTGACCAGTACAGCCATCATTGATGCTTTTGTAGTTTTTTTTTTCCCTTGCAAGATATGTGTTTTTGAATGTGCACAATGTTTCTACCTCATGTCTCTTTCAATCTCAGGGATTATGCTCACTGCAAAGTAGAAAATGTTGAAAGGGATCAATGTGGAAAGAGGCTCCTAATGTAGATTATCACTCGAAAGTACAATATGTCTTTGCTCTCTTTGTCATAATCGGTAATTCTGTCTTTGAAATAATTATAAGCCCCAGATGACTGCAATTATTCTACATTGTAGGTGTATAGTTTCACAGCATTACACAATGAAAGTGGTATAAAGTTTTTGTATGGATTTCCTGTATGTGCATGTGTGCATGTGTGTGAGAGTGTATGTTTATGTGTTTTTATTTTGAAAATATTGACCCATCTAATAAGATATATTCGATGTCTACCAGTGTGCATTATATCATGCTCCAAATCATTAGATCCCAAAGGTTTTTGGACCTGTTGATATTGGTTCAGTAGGGTGATGGTAGCTTTTGTCATAAAATGCTCCAGTGTCATCTTGCTTCTGTTAAGTGTAGAGTCTTGGCAAAAAAACAAGCAAACAAACAAACAAACAAACGATTGTGTCATGGAAGCATTTTATGTCACTTTCGTGGATGAGTCCGTCTTGCAGGCACAAAGACTGTGCAGATTGGTCTCACCCTCATAGTAGCCAGCTCACTCCGACGATGATGTCAGTATGGTGTAAAGCCTCGTTAACCTAGACTTCGACATGATTCAGCCAGCAGGAGTTTGAAAGTCTGGTGTCGTTTAAATGTGCCACCTGACTAGCAATGTTTTGGTGACTTCTGCTTGGGGAGCGAACATGACGACTCAGCCTTATCAATCACAACGCAACAGAGCGCCTCGATTTGTCTTGTCACTTTACATAAGCTTCGCTGTCCATGACGCAGTAATTGTGTCTTAGAAGGAAACGCTCGCCGCAGGTTCCCCAGTATCTGCCACGTTTCCGCGGAGACAGAGTATGATTCATGTATTACTCTCCTGTTGCTGCATGATTAATATTATGCAGATTACGTTGATCAAGTTCGTTTTTATTTTTATACAAGGGGAGAAAGGCAGTACTATTTTGTACATTTCACAACCAGAAAATGTATAAGAACTTTTCAGACTCTCTAGAATGGTGAGTGGCAGAGATACCAAAGGAAAATAGTCCGTCTGGCCGACACACATACGATATCAATCTTGGGTCTGTTGAACGATGCTACGCACTGCTTCTTCTTCTTTTCCTTTTTTTTTTTAAGCATTACGTGTAGGCGTCTGCTGCTTGTTGTTTGACCTGTTGTCAGGTGGCACTGAGGTATAGGAAGTCCTGTTGCAGTCATGATTCTAACAGACCTGTATCAAGAGAGACTTTGTAAATCTTCGCTTGTATGTGGTCCATGCCTTCCTTGCATTTCCTGTGTTGGGAATGGGGAGCTGGGATATTGTATGTATCTATTTCATCTATTTTTTTTTTAATTAATATTTTCTACTTCCTTCTTAAGAAATACTTTTTTTTTGTTGGACACAGACTGAGAAATGCATGTTCACAAATGAATCATTGACTTGTAATTTAAGTTTACAGTATTGCTGTTTGTTTTTGGAGTAGTGTTGGCACTGCAACTGGTTGACAAATTGCCCTACATCGACGTAAATATGAATTATATGTCATGAATTTGAATAGTGTTGGCACTGTTGTCTTCTTTCATTCGGCACAATTTCTTCGATTGATTTTATTCAGGGCAGTATTACACCAACCTGTACATACAATATGGAATGTATGTATGTGTTTGTCTTTGTCTTTCTTTGTCTGTCTGTCTGTTTTCCTCACTCTCTTTCTCTCTCACACACATACACACATATACACACAGACACACAGACACACACACAAGCAACTAGATCAGGTTTTCACTAATGAAAAACTATTTGAAGACGAGTAGAGTCAAGTTGTTTCGCAAGTGTATAATGTGGCTGTTCCAAGGACACAACGTCCTTCTCTGGCAGCGTTCCATCCGAGAGGCTGAGCTTCCTTTCCTGTTGTATACTTGTACATTTTTTATCGTTAAAGACATGCTCACATGCAACAGTTTGCCCATAGGTTCCCATTGAAGTTTGATCCCAGGACCTTGTGACACGCCTGAGTCAGAGACCCCAACCACTGAGCCATGCTAACCTCCATGGTTGCCCTGTGAAAGAGGCAAGGTTTGACAGCTCTGCTCTGTGTAATAGTTGACCGTTTTCACACGGGTCGATAAACGTAATTGCAATGCTGAATTACAGTTATAATTATTACAATTACAATGGGAATTGTCGTCCATATACATGACCGAGGAAGGCTTCACAGATTCTGTGGTTTTGAATTTCAGAGCAATGAGACTACATGTAGATGTTGCTTCTTTCTGAGTTTCCATCAGTTGCTTTTGAGTGTTAAAGGGAAGGTACAGTATTGGTCGAGATGAGAATTGGGCTTTTAACTTTTCGCGAGATACCAGGAAAACACATATGAAATAGTACATAGCATACCATTTTAAGAGGAAATCAAAGTTTATTTGATGAAAATCGGGTTTGGAATGACTGAAACATCCAAAAACAAAGTAAAACAGAGCGATCATAATAAAGTGTGGGTCCCACACTTATTAGAACCGCTCTGTTTTGGATATCTCAGCCATTTCAAAACCGATTTTCATCAAATAAATGTTGAATTCCTAATGGAATTACATGCTCTTTCATATTTCATAAGAGGTTTCTCATTATCTCACCAAAAAATGTTAGAAACCTGAAATTAGGTCTCAACCAAAACTAAACTATCCCTTTAAGGGGTGCATTTTTTTTCTGCAGAAGTGATTGTAAGGTCACCACCATAAGTACCACCCAAAAAAATATGATGTGGAAGTCAATCCATACACACGACTGTTTTGTTCAGAAACTGGAGAATCGTCACTGCAAATCACCTCCGGACCGTCATTCAAAATATGATTTAAATCATGATTCAAATAACCTTCTGTGATTCCAGTTTGCATGCGCATGGCCAAAATGCGTTTTTTGAATCATGACTCTAGCGATGCATCGCTAGAATCGTGATGCAAATTACGCACTCTCAGTTACGTGTGAAAACAATCATCGATCCTGGCTTGTCTCCATGCCACAGTCTACAGTGCCACATTCCTGCATCTATTCTCAACGCCAACGCTTCCCGAAGAAATTTGCGAGCTGCACAAATGTCAGTGAAAAACCTAAAAGTTTGAAGCAGGCAGCTGCTATCACTGTGACAGGACAGAGTGAAAATTTCTGTGGGACAATCTGGTGCTTGTGACACCCCGCACATTGATTTGATTGTGAGCTTAAATGCTGCTGCCTTCAAGTGGACGAAAGAGTTTAGATCCATGTTAAGAAAGAAACAAAACAGAAACCTCGATTGGTGTTTGCGCAGAGGGGATGTGCAGATCTTATGGAGGAAATTTGCCAATTTTCCACGAGGCTCTAAATAGAAGCCCCAAAGCCCCGGGCAGGTTAGCGCCAGTTCCTTCATTTCTTTTCGGGCCCCCAACAGGTTCATGGAGCATCTGTCCAAGGAGGCTTACAAGGAGGGCAACATAGTTTATCCCAGATCCAATCCGAGGGGGCTTAGATGTTTCCATGGTAACAGTCGGCTGGCTTACTGTGTTTGTGTATGATTAGGAACGTGAGATCCGAGTGATGTAATCAGTGAGCCGAACTGGGGCTCTTTTGTTATTTTTGAAGCGGTAGAGTTCATATTTGGCAGACTTGGTGTGATGATATCAGTGATAATGTGCTTGAATTGCCACTTGCTAATTTAGATTGTCTTTCTTCCTATTCTCATGCAAGTTTATTCAAGTGTATACACGTACTTATCCTCTGTTATATCACATTATTTTTTTTTTAAACCGCAGGTGTCTATATAACCCCATAATGCCATACAGTCTGAATAGAAATCTTCCACAAGCACATAAAGAATACGTTATGTGTCAGAGCTATCAATTAAAATGAAAGAATAATCCTGAAAGTGATAGTGTCGCAATATCTGGATTCCATACTCAAAACAATATTAATGGTATACCATGCAATTGGCAAGCCAAATCCGAGAACTGGACCAAAACCACTTCTACACTCATTTGTGTGGCAAACATCTCAACACACACATCTGACATATCACCATGGTTGTGGAAATTTTAATACACGTACATGTACATTGCATACAGTTGGTGTTTGCAGAACAAGAGCGGTACAGTGTAAAGAGCTGTTTGATTCAATATCTACACATTCAATTTATATGTTGATCAAATTTTGAATATCAGAGACAAATGTGGGGAAAAGTTATGAACTTATTGCAATGTATATTCTTGACACTCTCAAATTGAAATTTCAGACTGTAGATACTTCACATTGTTGTTGCCATTGTTTCTTTTTTATTCAAAGATAATTGTTCATAAGTGGTATCATATGAAATGTACTCTGAAGATGGTGTTTTCTCTCTCAGTGTTTACTGTATTCATCATCAGTTTCACAAGTCCTTCATCTCAGCTTTCTGTTTCAAACATCTCAACGTCATTCATGTCTCTTTCAACTTGCATCATGATTCTCGTTGTTGTATTCTCTGTGCATCGTCTCAAGTTTCTGAAAGAAGATAAATGATTTTCATTCGTTTTTGCTTTCATGTTTTTTTCTTTGTCTCGCCAGTTTACCGGAATACTTCGTGGTCCCCGACCCTTGTTCAGACTACGAGTTGAAGAGTGCGGCAGCAAACTACGAGGATGGCAGGGTACCAGTAAGTTCGCGAGAAAAATGTCGGAAGTCAGAAACAGTGGTTTGCAGCTATTCAATTAATGTGACAGCAGTAAAATTACCTTGCAGTATAGTATCGGGCAGCATGAATGTATGCATTTTCTTGAACTACAAGTAGAGCTTCAATGCGGAAGTGGTATATATCGTGCAAATTACACTTGTACCTAAGGCGAGATCCCAAGTCACGGTTCTCATCATGAGGGAAATGGAGGAGAATGTGTATAAATTCCAGAAATGGGTTAAGTCATCAAAGACACTCTGTAGACCTTCTCAATTCTGTTCTTGTCATAAAACTAAGACTCGAAAATCAGCTTCTTATCAGATACAGGTAGTACATATAAGCAAGTCCCTGTGCACCTTATAAAGAACATGTCACACATACAATACTGACAACATATCAACAGTAGACATACATGTGCACTTGCGCAAACATTGAATTGCATCAATAGAGGAGAAAGGCTGTATGCTCTTTTCAGACCTTCACAAAAATGGTCAAGTGATGGAAGAATAAGTTTGAAAATGCCATTAATGAATGGTAATTGGCAATTAATGTCAAATACTAGCTGGAACAAAGTGATGCTATGACAACCCCTCCCACCCTTCTCCACCCCCCTCTTCAACACACACACACACACACACACACATACTGCTTTGACTACTACTACCACCACCACCACCACCAAAGTGCTTGTTTGCTTGGGGATTTTCTATTTGTCCTACAAGAGGAAAACTCCACTTTTTGAATGTTGCATGACACTGTAGGTTGATGCCAACTTGTCAGAGACCAGTGCTGGTTACCCGCGGCAACACACTCGGGCTCTGTGTAATTTGCCCAGTTTTTTAGTGTGCTTGTGGAATGGACCACTTTACAAGGCTTGCAGGCTGCTCTTCCAAAGATATAGGATATTTTACTTGCATGAGCTATGGCAGACCTCCATGTCATGTCCAATCTGAAGGACAGTGTTTTGCCTCAAGTCAATACATTAACAAAGAAGACAGCATGGTTAACTGCATGTAACATCATTTGCTCATCTCGCTAGACCTCAAACCTTAGATTGTTTAATGATGACACTACCAAATGAGGTGGCTAGTGTAAATATCACAAACGTACCATGCATGTGTATATATATAGTGGACAGTAAGACACAGACATTTCTGTCATACGCCGTGGGCATGTAAAAGTTCAGGGAATATGATACAATTTATCTGTATCATCAAGATGGCGTGCTGACAGCTCTTTTTCTTGTGGCCTCAAACTTCAGAAAAAGCCAAAGCCATGTCGTCTCTGTGAGTATACGTTTTAACCAGTAGTTTGATCTTGAGTTCAATTAGTTGTTTAAAAAAAGAAAGGAAAAGACTAAGAAGCTATTCAGATGAGAAAAATAATGTCTATTACAGAGAAAAAGTTGGTGGAACTTCTTGTAAAAACAACTTATTTTTTATAGAGAAAGCTAATGCTCTTCAAAGGAGAAACATCAGCCTTCCTGCTTGCTTGAGGTCACAATGAATTCGTGGAAGTTTTACCGTTGGGCCTTGCTACTTGCTATTAATCCCTGGAAAAGATTATCGATTCCCTCTCAAAGACTAGAGTGAAAGTGAAAGTTTGCAGGAGGATGTTTCATCTAGGTTACATCCTTAAGAGCTAGTAAGCAGGTGGGAACTAGCTCTCTTGGCTGGGTCTTGAATGGACAGGAAGTGAGTGTACTATAGGGCATTTGGACATCACACCAGTGCAGGTTCCGATCACTGTAAACGTCAATATTTGTTTTTTTGTCGACTAATTTTTTGCGCTGAGCATAGC
Organism: Diadema antillarum; assembly: GCF_040938485.1. NCBI lineage: Eukaryota > Metazoa > Echinodermata > Echinoidea > Diadematoida > Diadematidae > Diadema > Diadema antillarum. Next base: position 59,199 of record NW_027271628.1, read on the forward strand.
TCAAAGATATATTCGCAAGTTCTTCAATTCACGCTGTATGATTGCCTCACATGATTCAACAAGGTCATAATTTGCAAAGACAATCGCGAAGATATTTTTGCGGGTTTTAGATAGAATTCGCGCTAGCTAAGATTAGCGCGAAATATGCGAAAATTGATATACCACGAATAGTTCAGTATTTACAGTAGAAGCAGGCTCTCCCTAAGCTGTTTCTGTCTCAGATTTCCAAATTATTTCTGGTCAATTCAACTCAAATTCATCCAACAAAATGTGAAAATACAATTGTACAAATAAACAAAATGTAGGACCTTTACAGAAAAATGAGAGTGCATCTATAGCCAAACGGAAAATAAACAATTCCGTATGATATTAAAGTTTACTGGTATAAAGCAAATTAAATGAAAAGCAGCAAACTATGACCTAAGAACAGTTACAAATATAAACATACTTCTGAAATGTGATACTGCGTATGATATACGTTTTGCAGGGCTTCTATTTTGGTGAGTCGGGTGCCATTCGCGAATTTTGAAACACACAAAAACGTTAGCTCTGATCCCAGCATGAATTGCAACGTGAACACGTTCATTTCTTTGTCCATTTCTGTACACCACAATCACAAATTCAACCACTTGAAATTGTTGGGAAGTCTTGATTCGTGAAAAACTAGACTTGCATAATAGATATATGGTGTATAGAAAACTCACTGTCAATCACTGGATTGGAAACTTGTGATAACCAAACAAATGAAAAAAAGATAGCATAGAAAGCTGCACGTAGCTGGAAGGAGAGACAAGAACCATTTGACACATTGACATTAAGTGCTGTCTAATGGTCATGAGAAATGGAGCAAACTCTCGGTTTTTGTCTTGGGAAGATTTATGACTGTGGCACTCCCAGCAATCTTGCAGAAAATTTCTATCAGTATCTGGTCTAAAGCTCTGTTCTAACAGACCTTTCCGAGGCAATGTTGTGACGATGTGCAGAGAGCAAAATTCCGATAAAATTCCAATAGAACCACAGGAGAGAGCAAGGGGTACCTTTTTAACAGACACACATCGAAAACTGTGCCGGGGCAGGTTTCCATGAAGGGGATGTGTCCACTGATGCGACTAGCTAGCATGCCTACCGGCCAGCACTGCCTATTCTTCTAGATTGTGCACATACAATCACTATTTAAGATATCATCTACAGGTTACATAGAGATCAGTGGTTGCAATCCATGCGCGTGATCGACGTGTGGCGTGTCAATCACTCTCTGTCTGCAATGTTACGCAGGCGTGTTGAGTTTATCAAAGAAATGTTACCGCTACTGCGTTCTAATAGAAGGGTTGCCAGCCTAAGGCAGAGACTCCAACCCCAAGCACCTTCTGATCTGGAGATTCTCCCGCCCGAAACCCCTAGCAAACGGGAGACGCCAAGTTGATGTGTGCGAAGCGCGAAGTTCCTAGGATTCTAGGTGTTCTCCGGTGCTGTCTAAGGCTTATTTTTTCAACATACGATAGAAATAAGTAAGAAATCCTTTCCACCGGGAGACACACAGCCAGGGCGAGAGAAATCAAATCTCAAACGGGAGAACGGGAGATTGTGCAAAAATAGGCTTTCGGCGGGAGATCTCCCGTCGAAAATGGGAGAGTTGGTGTCTCTGCTAAGGGTCTAAAGTATCGCAGTAATGCTAGGGTAGAATTTGGCAAAAGTTACCAAGACAGCGTCCAAGCAACATTTTGCAGGGACTATTTAGCAGGCAGGGTGAAAAAAAGATTACCCTGCTGTTACCTGGACGTTGCCGCAGTAACCCTAGTTTGAAAGGCTCTGTTGAAATAAGGCTTCATAGAGTACCAAAGTGATCATGATGATGTCACAGTCTTTTGTATTAGCTTGGGTTTGAACGAGATGCAAACATGGTTAGCATCAATAGTGTTCATAGATATTTGGGCCAGATTAGGTTGTCTAGAACCAGTTTCCACGGTATGAATGGTTATGACAGCACACTTCGTAATAAACTGCCACACGTCAGGGAAAAAAAAAAATCCCCATGCAGGAACCTGGTCTGGCTTTGAAAATTGTTTGTCAGGTAACAGGGAAACTCATGTGAAAAATGGGCAGTTCTGCCTAAAACATAGTATTTTGTTATAAAATGCTGTCTTCACAGCATCTAAAAAGGAAGCCATTAAAGGCCCAACAAATGTGCACTTTGCTTCATACATGACAGACGGTGAATAATAGAACAGCTCACCTTATGAAAACAGGTTAGTTGTGAAATTGACATAAGAAAAATTGAGATTTTTAGATAAACTTTGTCTCCCTTGTCGTATGTGATGAGTTCAGGTTGCTTTGAGACTTTACCTGTTGTTTGAAGCAGCAGTTGAGAAACTGTTGGCACTGAGCCAGTGAGCATCCATGATGGGGCATCTCCTTAGCAAGGTGTCATCAAGCATTCTAGTTGTTTTTCTTTTTTTTTTCTTATGATTAATAATTAGCCTTGCAAATCTTTCCTGTAAGTTTTCCTGCGATACAACAAACAGATTTTGTTTGGTCTGAGGGGATGTATTGTTGGAAAGACACTTCAATTCTCATTTCCTGTAATGTACAGTTGTTGTTGAGCATGATTTTTAAGTGATAGCATGAATTAACATCTACATAAAAATAACAACAAATTCAACTTTCAGTTTGTTCCTAAAGTCTCATTTTGTGAGATACTATAAAAAAAGAAACATTCAGGGTATGAAACTTCCACAAAATTGCCACTTACATTCAACGCTTATTGTAGGCAAAAAAAAAAATCATACAGTAAAGGTATTTTACTTTCATGAATCTTGGCTCCTCACAAAATTTGCGAAAGTTTCATGCATATGGCTGATTATAAAACTTAAAAGGGTAGTGTGTTAAAGTTTTCTTCAGTGCTGAAGGCAACCATGTTTGTACACTTCGTATTACACACACATCTCACAGTGTCACCGCCAGACGAGAACTGTGCCACCGATACGGTGTATCTTTGGTTCCTTCTCGGCCCGATCTGGCAGTCGGCCATGCCGCGTTGAAATGGAACTCAAACGGTCATCGTTTAAACATTCCCAGATCGCTGGCAACAGCCATGTGTCAAGCCTCCCGAATCATCTCATTTACAGCTTAATTAACACCTTTGATCTCGCCCGAATCCCCCTCGGTGGCACGGGAGCACTTTGCTGGCAGCTTCTGCTTATCATTCAGGGCCTGTAGCAACGTGCCCTGCACCTGTGCCGAGAGAGCAAGCTGTAAATCCAGCCCACATGTGCCACCGAGATTCCCCCGCGGAGAAGTTTCCCAGAGACTGTTAACTCTTTCTCTCTCAGCTTCAAAAAATTAAGTTCATGGGAGCAATTCCATGCTTGAGGACCAATCTTTAACTTTTTTTTTCTTCTTTTTAATTTGTCTTTCCGGGAATAGATCCAAAAATAAACTGTAAAGCATGATTAGGTTAAATGTGAGAGGGAGCAGTGAAGGGTAATATACAGTCTGATTAGGAGTTTCATCCAAATATTTACACTTCCACATACCTGTACATGTAATGATGAATGTTGGGTAGGCCAGACCTTTGTTGAAATGCTATTAAAATGAGTCAACATATCACCATATGAAGTATCAAATAAATAGATTGAAATGACAATTTTTACATTGTATAATGACATCAAAGCTGGCAGTACATTGAAAACAATTATGACAAACTTAATTTCTAAGAATTTCTTTGCATAATTAATATCTGTTCTACCTCATATAGAATTTATATGAGCAATATTTTTGTACATGTACATACAGTATATTCAAAGGGACTGATGTATATCAAATCCTTCTTTTAAAGTCATTCCAATGTGAAGACTTATGATGTTAGCCGAAAGAAGTCTGTAAAAGCTTGATAGTCTTCTCCGCTATCAAGAGTCTGACGTGTGAGCATTTTCTGAAGTGTTACAGGGATTCACAATTTTGTTCCATTTGCCAACCTTGGCAGTATACACTGTATTCTCCCTATGATATCATCCCTTTAGGAGATAAAGCCCATGTATTGCACATGTAGGCAATTCCACATAAAATGTTGTAAATGTACTTTTCATGAAAATCATAAGTCTGCAATAATTTGAAAATTTTTTGAGCTATACATCGATACATATTTAGTATCAAATGCTAGAACTTGTCAAGTTCTTTCATTTGAGTGGTATTTTGATACAAATGAAGTACAGTTAAGCATTACTTTCTTCAAAAAACCCATTTCAGACCGATACTTTGAGATTTTTTTTGCAAAGAAATCAACAATTTCAGAATTTATTTCAAAAAGTCGGACTGTTAACACTTCAGGATAACTGGGTTTTAATAGACTAAACCATGGATGGGATTCAGAATGATTATGCTGAGATATTGATATAAGGCCACAAAATCACAGAAAATTCTTTGAATGCAATATGTCTGTAATGCTGGAATTGCCCGCATACACAGATTTGGTAAGATGTACTACAGGAGAAGCCCTGCCCACATTCCAACTCGTTCTCACTTGGCTCACATGTTGGGGGAACCCTCGTGCCTGGTCATGTGATAATCCCAGGGATTGATCAAACAAACGCCTCTCGTCGGGCACGTCCCTGTATTCCTAGCAAGAAATCGTCAGTGTCGGGGATCTCTTGAAATATGCTCTAAAAAGAAGAAGCCTGGGCAGAAATAAAAAAAAAAACAAAAACACCAGACTGACTCAGAGAGTTTTGTGTCATATTACCACCAGACAGTAATGGCCAGTGGTTTCTATTCCCTGGTCATCACCATTGCCAGCTGTCCAAGGGGTATGTTTTTTTCAACTTTGGTTTTGTCTCACTAGATAAGAAGTCTGAAGCTACCTAAAAGCTGAGGTATCACATGTTCTTCAGGTAAAGAACATGTTGATAAGTCTATTGATATAATTGGAATGTTAGTTATAAATGAACGAGCACCTGCTTTTTTTTTTTTTTTCTTGTTTTCTGCTGCAGGTCGTCTAGAACCAAATTCACATCTGTGGGAATACTTTTGATGTTCAATGTATCAATAGCCAACAGCAAATTTGAAAGAACTTGAAACCCTACGTTTACTTTGTAAAACATTCAGGCGTCTGTAGAGTTTTCCCCATTCTTTGATGATATGTGATATATCAGTGCACCATCTCATGGCAACATTATGAGAAAGTGTCTCTCTCTCTCAAAAAAAAAAAGAAGAAAAAAAGAAAGAAAAACCTATTTCTCAGGTAATATAACCTTTGTGATGTGTTCGTAAAAATAGAGTAAAGTTGCCCCATCAAGGCATCAGCAGGATCAGCCTTCAGTCTTCTTCATCTCCATAGAGACCAAGGTAGAGGGTAACCCTTCACCCCCTGACTTGGACATCTTTGTGCTGTCAAATTGTGTCCTTGATGTAATCTCATAAGTTAGATGTTTTATCATGTAATTGTAAATCTAATAAAGATGAAATATGATGGGAATCCTTCTTTGAAAGGTTGCGAGGCATTTCAGAAGCTAAAATACAATGTCTGTACTTGGTGACCCCAAATCTCAGTGGGTTATACAGAAAAGGGGGTATGGGATGTCAGGTGTCTTTCAGTACTTTCAGAATAGAACAAACTGTTGAAATTCAAGGGGGCTTCCCGCGTGGCCAATCTCTGAAATCTGACATTGTCATTGAGACCTTGTCCTGTAGCGGCTCCATGTAACCGCTCTTCCTGCCTGACTGCGGCCTTTTCTCTCGAGCGGCAGAGTAACGAGGCCGATTAGCATCACGAGAGGATACGCCTGGTTGGGAAGGCGATTTCCTGTCAAGACTATTTTGGCCAGCAGCCGCCCGAGTCTCAGACCCTTTTGTAGTCCTTCCCGTCTCTCTCCTTTCCCCGACCGTCCTCCTGCAGTGACGGGGATCCGTCTCCGGGGAAGTTCTCAGACTTTGTGCAGAATCCCAGACTGAAATGTTGTCGCGATAAAAAGGGATATCTTTACAAGACAGGAATAGCCATCCTCTTTGCAATGCTATATTATTATATTTTTTGTCCTTGTCGCCGAAAATATTTTTTCTGCCAGACATTGAAACATGGTCTGTAGGCAGCCATGTTCAATGGACTCACCAACTGTGCCCCATAGTCTTGGAAGATGAGAACACCAGGCAATAGCAAGCTAATGTATGTCAGTTGTTTGAGCGTTGCAATAATGAAATATGTCACAATGAAACCAATACATAATAGCTACTATATGAAAAGATGCATGTACAAATATTTACACTATATGTATGCTGCTGTTTTCTCACTAATTCTGTCCAAATTGACAGAAAAGGGAAGGAGACTGTGAGACAATGATGCATGGATTTGATTTTTTATTGTCCATATGAGGTTTTGCGGGGGGATTTTTTTTCTTGTTGAAGTGTTTGAAGTAAAGAAAAGGACAGACATACAAAACTAAACCTGAATACTGTGTTTGTGCTTTTCACTGCAATCGGGGAGGTCTTGCAGGAAGTCACAGCCTACGTGCAGTGTAGAGAGACATGTAATAAATGACTTTCAAGTGCTTGACACTGATATGTTTTTTTTTTCCGCTTTCGTCACATTTTGCAAGTCACTTGCATGTTCATGCCCAAATCAGCTTTGGGATCTTGACCCCGAAATATTTTGCAAAATTTGCTGTGTATTTCACAATCATGCTCTTTAAAAAAAAAAAAGATTGTTGAAAACTCGCATATCATTCTTAGGAACATAATTATGTGAAATAACATTTTTGATGCCAGACAAAAACACAAATTTAAATATTTTTTTTTAGTAGTGTGTCCTTGTAAGTGGATAATGTAATGTTTTGATTTGCCGTTTTCTCACAGTTTTGGTGTTGGAGTCACAGGAATGGCAGCATGTTGATGAGAATGACATCCCTCTACGAAACCATGATCAGCAACGACACAGAAAAGGGGTAAGTTACTAGGAAAATAAAGCGCATCACAGAGAACAGAAGGCTCAGGAGACAAATTTTCTCCAAAGATGTTGACAGGAAACGTTAACATTGATGCACAGGAACAGAAGTAATGCTACAGGTACAATGTACATGGAAACTCAACAAATGGTTTAAGTCCAAAGAGATAATCAAGTGATGCCCTGTCTATTTCCTAGCACCATAGCTGTCTTACCCCCAAAATGAAGCCCCCACGACAGGTTAAAGGAAAGGCAATCCCAGTTGCTATTGTGCTTTGGCTGCCATGTTTTTTTGCTCTCCCAAATATTTGTCATTTTTTAGATACTTGGTTTTGCCATCCCAACAGCGATATGAACAACTCTGTGAAATTTGACTGTAAAGAGCTAAAAGCTTGTTCTGTATCGAATGACATACATGTATAAGGGTAAAGATATCCTTTATAGTGTGTCCGATAGAAGTAAAAATAAAGGCAAAACATTTTTCTCTAGGTGAGAGGTTATATTACAAGTGGCATGTCATGTGAAAAATAAGCAAAATGCTGTCTATGTTTTTTCTTTCTTTCTTTCTTTCTTTGTCAACTTGCCAGATTGATTACAAGAATCCTTGTCCAGCCATTACACAAATTCCAATTAATGTTTGCCATTTATCAGGCTAGACACTGCAGGAAATTTACAATGAGTGTCGAAAGTTCTTGATCAGAACATGTTAATGTGGCCATTATTCACATATGAGGAAATGCAAGTTGAATTACACATTCAGATCAGGCATACATGACTTTGAGTGTTCGTGTGTGCAATTTATGTATGTTTGTTTGTGTGTATGTATATGTGTGTTTGTGTGTTTGCGGGAATGTATTCTGAAGCAGCTATATCCTGGGCATTCCCCATGACAACAGCCTTGAGAAAGTGAGTCACCCCAGTGTGTGCCAAAAGGCTGGAATCGACTGGGGTGCAAGGAGAGACTGAGTCGCCCAAAGTTCACGATTAAAACCTTGTGGGAGTCTTCCACCAACAAGTCATATAATGTCTAAATCTACGTTAGTCGTGTGTCGGTGCCAAGTTTACGGCCTTGCAGAGACGCGATCCAAAGTAAAATGGGCCTCTTTCACGTGAAGTCAGAATATTTTCATGGTCATTTCTTTTATATTTATTTCTTTTTTCACAGACTATTATTGTAAATGAAGAAAAGGGTTGTTCTGAAAGTGTGCAAAGGGAGAATTTTGCCTTACATGTCACATACATGAAGGAACCAAGTCTGATAAAAACTCTGAAACTCTAAGCTGTGCTTTGGAGAAAAAGAAAAGGAAAGAAGGAGGAAAGGATGAAGAAGTAAAAACAGTTAAGAGAAAAAAGAAGAAGGAATATATCAGTAAGATGCATCTAGTTGAGAACTCTCAATTCCAAAGATTACCAGGAATTGCCCTCTTAGTCTAGAGTGCTTCAAATGGAAATCTGTATACTAGCTCAGTTTATTGTGTCATAATTAGGGGGTAGTGTACATCAACCTTGGCATGGCCTGCTCTAATGTCACGGGCCAAGTACAGCCATAATTAGATGAGAAATCTCTTAAACCACTATGATGCTTTCCTCACATAATTCTTGTTGATTGGCAAAAAAAAAAAGAAAAGAAAGAAATCTCATCCTGAGATTAACCATCAGTGGAAATTGATGCATGATCTCATTAATCCCTACTGTCTCTTGTCAAATGCTGTATATGCCATATTCTTGACAATTTGGCAGGTGGTAACATTCCCAGTTATGGGATGGAGCAGTGAATGGAGAAATTTACATGAAAATGTCACATTCCTGTCAGGGTCAGAGTTGACATTTTTTTACTTTGTGACATTTGACATTTTGTGTTGTTTAAAGGGACTGTACAGTACTTGTTGAGGTGGGGATTCATGTTTTGAACATTCCTAAGTGAGATAATGAGAAACCTTTTTTATGCCTCCGCCACGAAGTGGTGCCGGAGGCATTATGTTTTTGGGTTGTCCGTCCGTCCGTCCGTCCTTCCGTCCGTCCGTCCGTCCGTCCGTCCTTCCGTCCGTCTTTCCGTCCGTCCGTAATGAATTTTGTGGACAAGGTAACTATCAAAAGCTGTTGAGGTATCCTGATGAAACTTGGCATGTATGTGTATTAGGGGGTGAAGTTGTGCCTATCAACTTTTGGGTGCATGTGCTCAAGGTCAAAGGTCAAAAGGTCAAGGTCAAATACATAAAATTTCACTATTTCCACCATATCTATGCAATGCCAGAAGATATTTTCTTGAAACTTAGTGTATACATGTATTACCCAATTTAGATTCTCTGGTGAAAGTTTGGGTCATGAGGTCAAAGGTCAAAGGTCAAAAGGTCAAGTAAAAGTATTAAAACTTCTTTTTTTCTCTGTAAATTGGAAAATTGTTCAAGGTATCTTCATGGAACATAGTATATATACATGTACTGACTGGCAGTGATTATCTAGAGAATGTAGGGTTCATGGGGTCAAAGGTCAGGGGTCAAAGGTCAAGTGCAACACTTCAAAATTTTACTATTTCCCTCATGTTCATGCAATGCCAGCAGGATTAGTATTTTTTTTTTTACACTTGGTGTATGCATGTGTAACCTAATAGAAATTCTCTGGAGAGTTTTTTTTCTTTTTCTTTTTTTATTGCCTCAAAGGTCAAAAGGTCAAAGATCAAGTGAAAGTGCTGAACTAACTTTTTCCTCCATATCTCGGAAGTGGCTCAATTTATCGTGAAACCTACTGCATATCTATGCATGTTCTACCTGAAAGTGATTATCTTATGAATTTTAGGGTCTAAGGCCAGATGAACATGGTAACAATTTACTATTCAGTACAGAAATTGCACTTTTTCTCCATACCGGTACCATGAAAATTACTCAATGCATAAATGTATGAATGGGTCAAAGTCAAGTTAAAGTCCTTAAATCCCCAAATACATGCTCTCCTATTCATCCAATTAAACCAAGTTCAAGGAAGGTGAACATTTAACACATTTCTGACAAACTTGTCATTTCAATATTTTGCCAGTTTTGTGAAAATGTAATCACACATTGTCCACATGGACTATCTAGACCTATTAGGAGAATCATGCATTATGGCGGAGGCATACCAGTCGCCATAGCGACATTTCTAGTTGAAATATGAAAGAGCATGTAATTTTAAGAAGGATTCAACATTTATTTGATGAAAATTGGTTTTCAAATGGCTGAGATATCCAAAAAAATTGATAATGATAAAAGGCGACAGGCCATATCTTTTATTAGAATCGCCTTGTTTCACATTTGTTTTTTGATATCTCAGCCATTCCAAAACCGATTTTCATCAAATAAACTTTTGATATCCCTTAGAATTGCATGCTCTTTGACATCTCACAGAGTGGTTTCTGAATATCTCACAAAACGTTAAATGCTATATCCTCACCTCGACCCGAACTGTACACACCCTTTAAATTTGAGAATAGCACCCAACTCACAACATTCGTGAAAACAAAAAGCCTGCAAAATGTTCTTATACTGTATGCAGTCATATGTGTAGCTGTCTGAGAGTTCTTTACGGAACTATCATTTTTTTCTTCTTCTCTTTCTCCTTCTCCTTCTCTTCCTCCTCCTCCTTCTCCTTCTCCTCCTCCTTCTTCTCCTCCTCCTCAACCTCTCCAGAGTGATGGATGGCCTAACGCTGATTCATCCGTCCAAGGTTCTGCCGGCCATCATTGACCTTAGCAGGGAGTGTCCCAGCATCCAGGACCTCCAGACCGGCTACCTCAAGCTGCAGTCCATGTGTATGCCTGGTGAGTGTCAGATGCTGAGGGGCGTTTGACTCACTTGTCCCCTTTGGAGAGTGTGGAGACATCGATAATGGGTTCAAAAAGAACTGGCACATGTCCTCTCCCCTCTTCCAACCCCCCCCCCCCCCCCCCCCCGAAAAAAAAAAAAGGCAGAATACATATTGGAAAATTTGCTGATTTGTAGGTACAAATTTGTAAGCTGTAACTCTCTGTGGCGCTTTCTCATCTTTGCACTCTTTATAGAAAGTAGCAGCTCTTCATGTATTATAGAACATCATGTGTCTGAAAGAATGACGCGACGCACGCAATTCAAGGAAGGTGTGCCCAGAAGAATGATGTGAACGCATGCAAGATGCATGTTATATTTATGTGCCTGAAACTTGTTTGCGTCCTTCTTCCTTGCACATCTTCCTTGAATCATGAGTGTTTCATTCTTTCGGACACAGGACAATATTCCTCATCCTGACACAGTTTTGAGCTTTGTATAGCCATGTATTCCTGGCAAATTTGATTTTTGTTTGATGTACAAGTGCTGTAAAAGTGGAAATTTTTGCGGAGTGGAAATTTGCGTGCATTTCGCACAACCAGAAACCGACACAAAAATAAAAACACACATTTAAATATTTTTGCACTTCATATGTTCCACTAATAAATGTCTTGATTCCCCAGAATTAGAAACACTTGAAATTCATCTCACCCACTCTTACAATATGTAGCCTTCATTTTTATCCGGTACTCTCAGCAACGTTATGAATTCTCTGTTGTAACATACGTCCACACAAACCATTACGTACATACAAAAGACTGCAAGTTAACAGTACTTGCAAACTCACCCCAAATTCTTTGCTGAATCACTGAGGCATGATCATAAAGCATGCTTCCTTTAATAGTCTCGATCAAATAACGGCGTGATGTTTTTCGATAGGGCTAGTTTCTTGGATCAGAAGGAAAAAACGAGAACAACAAAAGAGCAGAGTTGAAAGCTATCCCACAATCTTTGGGTCCGGAGTTTGCGCGGTTTTTCCCATATTGACTGAGCCACTCAAAACCTGGCAGTCACGTATCAGAGTCGTATCAGACGAGAAATCTTGCGGTATGATATAATGCAAACTGTTGATGCAAACACACATTCCTATTACATGGCGGATCTGATGAATCAGCAAGTCTTTTATGCAGTGCTGAGGATTGACGTGATGTGGAAACCACGCACAATTTGATCCCTCGATTGCAACTTTCATGGCTTTGTTGCCGAATTTGGTGATGAAAGGGCAGAGGGGGACGGGGGAAGTGAGAAATTTTGAGAGCTTAATGGCTTTGACATTTCAAAATCTATTATTCCATTTCCCATTTTTGCTAAAAAGTGGAAAACACAGTTTCCCCCTGCAAATGGTTGTTAATTGAAGACGTAATTGGGATCCTTATCATCGGTCATCACTCGGCGCTCTGCCATTAAAATTTCGGAAGCAGAAGAAGTCCCAGTCGGCAAGGAATGTTGCATACATCTTGCTCTTCAAAACAAGTGGTCAGATTCTGGCTTTGAGCCAAGCATCTGTTTCAACCGTAGGTGGCTGTGTTCCTCCAATGTGCCCATTTAATAGCCAACGCTCTGATACTGTAATTCAAGCGCGAGCCGGCCGGCTACTGCAAGTACGCAGAGGCCAGTCGCAGCTAATTTTGGCTCCAGCAGAAATTGACCACAAATTAGGTCAAAGCAGATGGCCTTTTTGTTTTTTCTTTCTTTATGTTCTTTTTAGGGGATGAGTACAGTGTATGATGTCTAAAATGCCTTGTGCCCTTTTTTGAAGTGATTGGAGTTCTATAGTGTGTGAATGAGGCAAATACTTATGAAACTGATGGAGATGCCCTTGACCATAAAAAGCAGTTCAGTGAAACTGAACAAGTGGAGGTGAAAAGCAAAAATTTCAAGTCCTAGTCAAAGACCGCAGAGACTTTCGTCACTGAAGCTCAGCACATCGTTGCCTGCCAGGCAGAAGGACCCAAAAGGCCTGTGCGCTCCAAAAATCACAAATCAGCGATGGTTATTATATGAAAAAGCTTTCAAAACTGTTGAATTACAATGTATGTCACAAACCAAAAGTTAAATTTTGTGGTCGAACTATAATGCTAAGGCCCTTCTGCCAGGCAGGCGGCGACATTACGTCACAGACACACAATCACTCTTGTTCCTGTCTGCTGTTTACCCTGCTACAGGTGTATATCTGCCTCGTCACTCGCTTGGGGGCAACCAGTGAGCCTTAAAGGGATCGTAGAGTTTTGGTTGAGACCTAACTTCATGTTTCTAGCATTTTGGGGTGAGATAATGAGAAACCTCTTATACAATATGAAAGAGCATGCAATTCCAAGAGGAATTCAACGTTTATTTGATGAAAATTGGTTGTGACATGGCTGACATATCCAAAACAGAGTGATCCTAGTAAAAGATGAGGTCTACCTTTTATTACAATCGCTTTGTTTTACTTTGTGTTTGGATGTCTCAGCCATTCCAAAACTGATTTTCAGCAAATGAACTTTGAATTCCGCTTAGAATGGTATGCTCTGTACTATATCATAAGTGGTTTCTTGGTATCTCGCAAAAAGTTAAAAGCCCAATCCTCATCTCCACCAATACTATACCATCCCTTTAAACCAGCGACACCCGTCTTCCAGGGTGTCGCTGACTAATCTTTTTGTTACACCTTGTCCAGTCATTCAAATCTCACATCAAGGCAGCAGCATGTTACTTCCCATGGAATCCCCAATGCAAGTTGTCAGATTCAGCGGTAATGTAAGGAACATTGTTGCAGCGACGTTTACAGCTTTTCTAACCTCTGATATCAGTTACCCCCCCCAAAAAAAAAACAACAAAAACAAAACAAAACAAAACAAAACCCAACAACAACAACAACAACAAAAAAGCAAACAAAAAAACAAAACAAAACAAACAAACTAACAGAGGAAACTGTTCAATCACAGAATGTAGGTTTCAGTAAATATTTTCAACAACAGTTACTGTATGACAAAAACAATAGCTAACCTCTGCCACTCCACAGAATTATATTATGCTTAGTATTGTGCAATGACACAGAAATCCCCATAGACCTCAATTTAGCTGTTTACAGTGCAAATTCAACAGCTTACATTAGCCAGCACTTTCTCTCTATATCTATGCATGTACATTGTATATCTGATAGCAAGTTTGTCATTGACCCAATCAGCTGTGGTGAAGTTCGCAGCACATTTATCCAAGTGTGTGTAGTGATTACTGCCAGAACACTGAGTCATCATCGTTTAATGGAGCAAAGAGCTGTGGTGAAGAAAGAGCTCACTGCGCTTGTCCTTACGCTGCAAATGTCAAGGATTTGGGATATTAGTAGAGTTTCTGATTTTCAGCAAGCCATGTTGAATGATCACACAAAGACTGCACATTAAGATACAGTTGTATGTTGTCATCAGTGTTTTGATACAAATCAACCATGAAATGCACATTGATGATTGGTTGTGCTCATGTTGTGATGTTGGGCTGTTGAGTGACTCATCTCATTATCTGAATGTGTCAAGAAAATGATTAAATGTCAAGTTATGCCACAAACAAAGTTTTCCATGCTGCGAATTTCGACAGCATATCTAAGCATACTCTCTTTATAGGGAGAACTAGGAGTATTTTACAAAACTCTGCTATGAAATGCACTAAATAAAAGCACACATTTATGAAAAATGCACAGAACCTCTGATGAGGAAGTTCATAACTGTTCCGATATAATCTGGTCACTCTTTTACCATTCTGTATCTCTCTAATGCCAATGAACTTAATCTTGCTTTGCCTGCATTTCCGGCAATGTGAAAAATAATACATTCTGTGCACTCCTCGACAGTTCCCGCCATATCCACTTAATGGTGTACATGTCTCCAGCTACGTTGTATGCTTGTATTTGTAAGTGCTATAACATCCTCAGCATTTGAAATGTTCTTGTTTCGCGTGAGGAACTAAATGTATATTTGTTTCCTTTCCTTTTGCAGAGAATATAAAGGACTTCTGGACGACAGACGAGAAATGGTATTCAACGCTAGACAGTACAAAGTGGCTCCAGACAATAGGGTAAATGAAAGGTCCAGTTATTTCAAATGAGAGAGCTCAGACTCTTGTGTGTATTTTAAGATATTGGTATTGCATACAATGTATGTACAATGAATATCCTAAATTGATTGAGCAGTCTGTTTGAAGCTATTGCTGGACAGACATACTGTCGAAGGAAACCATAATGCCTGGTTTGTTTTTCTCGTCCTCTCTGTTTTTGGAGGAGTCCCTCTTGTAGGGATTAGAGGTAATCGCCTCTATTTTTTGCAGTTGCTATAGTCCCCCTTATTTTTTCCTCCATGTCTGAGGATTTGATAGCAGAGGAAGTGGCTACGGCGTGCCCTGTGCTCTCATAGTCATGTTGTGTTCAGTATGTCAACATTTTACGCACCGTCACGTCGTGGATTCGCTCTCTTCCCCTCCCCACCCCCCCGCCCCCCGGAAAAGAAAGAAAGAAAGAAGAGAGCTATCCTCTGCAAGAAGGTAGGCTTGCTGCTGGCAGTGACCCGTCTCCATGCCACCCTCACATGACGGAGGGAGGAAGGAGGAGGAAGGCATAGTCTGATGGTGCTTGGAAGTTCGACTTTTACTGAGGGATGAAGGGAGGCAATTTTGTGTACTGACAAATTCAATTAATCAAATTCTCGTCTAGTTCTCTTTCCTTCTCCCCCCTTTCTCCCTGTATCCATCTCTCTCCCTCCCCCCCCCCCCCCACTCTATCTCTATCCATCTATCTCTCACTATCTTGCTTATCTCTATCTACTCTCTCTTTCTCTCACCCCCCCCCCATCCCCACCATCTTCTATTCCACTCATCACCATCACTTTCTCACTGCTTAGTGCTGCTGTCTTATAAAGGAAGCTACAAGTGTATGAGGAATCTACTCTAGTGTGCCAAGGACTTTTAATAGACTGAAGTTGTTGTTGTGTCTTTCGTGGAAAATCCACTTTTAAATCTTTCAATAACCCAAATATAAATGTTAATAAAAACCATCATAAAACAAATAAAAAATTTTATGCAAAACTTCCTTTTCTTTGGAAGGACAGAGAACTTGTCGTTTCTTTGTGCATGTAAGGTTTTGACAGTGGCATCTACATACAATCTTGTAGATGGAAATAGGCATGAAATTTTGCAAGTGGTAAATGTAATTATGTATTGTAGTAGGATTGTTCTAGATAGATTGAAAGAAACATTCTTGTTCCACATACTCACACAATAATGTTCCAGCTTCTTTGCATGCTCAGTCTCTCGCAAGTCTTCTCAAAGGGTTATCTCTTGAAACGTGGAAGAAAAACGGCGCGCGTGTGTGTGTGTGTGTGTGTGTGTGTGTGTTGTCGTGCTCCTGCAAGGTGAGGAAGTGCAGTAGGTAGCTGCATCGCTAGACTTCCTGTATCCATCAGTGCAAATGGTAACAATAAAAGACTTATTACTTGTCGTCAGTCAGCCTGCAAACATGGAACCCGGCGAGACTAGGGATATTTGTATAAGCGGAGAGAGTGGGCGTCCAAGGTGGCTTAGTGCTATTATTGGCCCCGTCGGCAGATTAGGCAACTTCTTAGAGATGATATTGAAGTAATAGGGTATAAGACTTACAGGAAAAACAAAGATCACAAGAAAAATACTTTTATGCCACTCCGCATAAAAACCTCAGCATCTCTGTGAATGATTTGACTCAGAAGTACTGTCTTGTTTTGTTCAAAAATTCTGTAATCTCACATCCTTTTTTTTAGAACCTAAGGTATGGATCTGGTATTACAAAAGGACTTTGGTTGTGATTTTGCTTCTGTTCTTTCTTTCTTTATTATTTTTTGTTTCTAGAGGGGGAAGTAAACCAAAATAAGAAGGGCAGAGGTTGTGGTTAATCTTCAAATTGGCCACACAAAGAATAATGCCTATTTGCTCATTACTCTAATTTTATGAACACTTTTTCTGCAATACCCTTTGAGGCTTAGTGAAGACAGGTTCACAAGTAATGCAGTTATTTTGACAATGCAAAGAGAACTTTATTGTTAGTTGAGACTTAGAGTGGCCTCATATCTACATTATATCCTCGGGGAAGTTATGCATTACCCTTGACTACGTGTGGAGAGGATCTAATGTTATGCCTACATCAATTGTTTATTCAGAGAGATGATTCCATTTCCTACAGGCGGAAAGCGGTATGAAGTGCTCTTATTCTATTCCCGGGAAGTAAACACAAGAATCTTGATTTCATGGCGAAGCACTGCTGCTGCTCTTGTTAGTCAGGTCTAGTCATTGGATTAACTAGCTTTCCTTCCCCATCACTTGAAACCTCTACCCCTTCCCCCCCCCCCCCCCCCTTCCCCCATCCTTCCTTTTCCTTCTTCCCTTTCCTCCTCGGCATAGGGAGGGATTGTGTGTCGATGGAGGCTGGAAGCAATTAATTTGGTCCGTCTTCCAGGAGATCTAGTCTGGGTGCCTTCCGTTTTGTTCTACAGCTCTTCTCGGCATTGGAAACTTGGCTCCACGGAGAAATCCTTCTCTTGGCGAGGGATCTTCCCGCACCTTTTGAAATGTCAAGGCGCTGGCGCTGTTTACAAGGAGCAGCCCATCACATGTACTTGGAAAACACAAACATGTTTTTAGAATCAATCTCAAACGTCTGGGTCGTGTCAATCCACTTGGCCGCGTAGAATATCAGCCAATCAATCATCTTATCATGATGCGATCATTTCAGAGCCAGTTAGCATGATTTCGTGAGATTTCTGGCATTTGCAACGTGATATCAGACTTAGTAAAGGGCAAAATTATTACTTGTTTTTCTCTCCCCACCAGTGACTGTAAAATAATAGTTGGAACATTGTTCTCTCCCATTTCCAAGTTGTGTGCATTTCCGTGGCGACCTGGGCAGATTACGGCAGAGCTTCGGAATAACAGAGATGCAATTGTATGGATCACCTGACTGAAAACGTCCCCCTCGTAGAAAGTTGTTTTGAATGAAAGGAGTGAATTGAAAGCATCAAGAGAGTGAAGTTGTGATATAGCCTAGATCATTTCAAACATCAGGAAGGCCGTCCATGTAGTGTTTCTCAAAGAAGGAGAGGCAATCATGTGGGACGTTGCCCCTCTGATGTCCATTAGCATACTACATTTCAATGTTACTGTATTATATGGCTGGAAGGGGAAACTTGCAGCCAGTTTCTGTGTCAGATATGAGTGGAAGAATGCACTCTAAAATCATTTTATCAGAAAGGAAATCTGAACCTTTATACAAGAAGAAGAAAAATCATACTTTTTGTCCATCTTTTGTAAATATAAAATGTTATCAACTACTACAATGTTGGATATGTTACAGCCACACATGCACACACACACACTAAAAAAGGCCCAGCAATTTACAATTTGCTCAAAGGATGCCTTGTTTGAGGATGTGTTGCCATTTACATGGTCTTAACTTTGTCATGATTTTCCATAAGAAAAAGTCCATTCTGATTGTGTTTTCAAAGCATGTCAGATAATGATCAAGTACACTGTATGTATGTATGTGCTGATTTTTCGTGAATTGTCAACTTCGAATAATCCATGTTTTTCCTATGTTGGTTTCTTGCAGCATCTGTCTTTCCCTAGCAAAGCAAGCCGCAGACCTCATATACCTTGCAGAGCAGACGGTCATACTCAAAGGTTGGTTTCTCCCTTTGTTCTCCTCATTAAAGGGATAGATTAGTTTTGGTAGAGATGAGGATTGGGCTTTAAACTTTCAAGACTTACCAAGAAATCACTCATGAAATAGTACGGAGCATACCATTCTAAGAGGAATTCAAAGTTAATTGATGAAAATCAGTTTTTGGCATGTCTGAGACATACAAAAACAAATTAAAACAAATTAATCCTGATAAAAGGTGCATCCCTCCTTTTATTAGGATTGCTCTATTTTGGATATCTCAGCCATTTTAAAACCAATTTTCATCAAATATACATTGAATTCCTCTTAGAATTACATGTTCTTTCACACTTTATAAGAAGCATCTCATTATTATCACCAAAAAAATGTTGACTCCTGAAGTTAGGTCTCAACCAAAACTATACGATTATTGTAACCTTTTGAAGACTAGTCATGAGTATACCCAGGTAACTGTAGATGTTAATTTTGTTGTCTTCTACTCGATTTCAATGAAGCTTGAATATTTGTCTGATTTTCCTATTCTACAGTCAACTACATTGTAGGACATGGTGAGAAACTACACTGTAAAATCTGCCTTTTTCTTCATACAAGAAAGCAACAAATTCTCATATTCTCTTCAGTATACATCTACTCCTTCTATCACCCTTCTTTATTTCTGCTCTTCTTTTTCTCATTTTCCTTCAACTTTTATATTCCTCTCCTGGCTCACCCCCTCTCTCAGTTCTGCACACTCTAGTCCCTACTTCTCTTTCCAAGAAAGAAAATTGTAGAATTCCGTAACGGGCGATGGTTTTCTACCTAGTTACATAATCATTACCTCAATACAGTCATAACATTTTGCCTGACAAGTAGAAGGAAATCAAATCTGTACAAAGCATCTGTGACTTCCATTTTTTTATAAAGTCCGCACTCTTATTACTTTAAAAAGCTACTTACACCCTAAGGTGTAGTTATGCTTTGTCCTCGATGCAAGGTTAAAGAGTTTAAGTGCCGGAGGCAGCTACAACACATAGGGCCTAGACCCCAAAAATAGCAGACCATCACTCCCCAGACATGGCGCAGGCCAGTGCACTGCCTTCCACGTGTTGGATTCCATTTCCTGTGGAGTGTGTGACTCAAGATACAGTATTCATTGCCTCATCACAGATGCAATTCCCTGGCAATTCTTCCACCCCCCCCCCCCATCCCTCTACCCTTCCCTCAAGAACCGGCAGCCGAGGGTGCTCCGGTCATTGGGACGAGGGGTGTAGCTGCTAAGGATGTGTGAGACAGGAAGAAGAGGAAGGACAGAGAGAGAAAAAAAAAAGCGACTTTAACCAGAGGCTACACTAGCTGTAACTAGCGACCTAGATTCGTGTGGGGGCAAACACCCGGAAGAACGGTTTTAAGGACGATGTCGCTGCCCATTCTCTTGTCAATATAAGTCAAGCCTGGCCCTTAAACTCTATGAGCATGAAATGCAGGAATGGGGTACCATTCATGTGCAAAGAATGATATACCGTAGTTATGGGTAAACTCGGCCTAGCGGGTAAAGTCGGCCGCCAGCGCGCACAGTACAATTTTATGTACTGTGCGCGCTGGCGGCCGACTTTACCCGCTAGGCCGAGTTTACCCATAACTACGGTACTGTAAAAGTGGATATTTTCGCACGACTAATTTTTCGCAATCGGCGGGGTGAGAAGAGTTTCGCGTGTTTTTAATTCCGTGGAATCAAGACATCATCTACTGGAACATGTGGCGAGCAAAAATATTCGCATGCCTTTTTTTCGCGCTATTTTCGGATTGCGCGAAATGCGCGAAAATTTCAACACCGCGAAAATTTCCACTTTTACAGTAGTTGATAAAATATTCACTCCCCTCCTCAGAAAGATCTGTGGATCTTCCAACTTCACTAGGCATGGCTCTTCCATGCCTAGATAGACTTCTTGTCTTTCCAGACATACAATTGTAGAGCGCTTTCCTCTTCGCAAATGGAAAAAGCATGCCCCCACCCATCATTTGGCCTTTCAGTCAGTCTAGAAATCAAAGAACAGTGAGACTAGCTTCTCATCAAAATTGACTCCCTCTTTAGGACTCAAATCGACCAATCATTTCAAAGTGATGTCACCTAGCACAGAGTGATATCCAAAAATCCTCAGCTCCTTCCTAGCGTCTCCCGGGGCCGTCCAGTGATGGATCAGTCACCTACAGGAAGTCCTCATTTCCTCCAGATTTCATTATCTCCACAACAGTTCTAAATATTTTGATTTTATATTGATGTTGATATAAATGTCGATATCCAGATAGTTTGCAGTCTGTAGTCAAACATCCCAATGATTCGGTAGGAGATGCAGTCATCACTATACCAAAGTTATCTAATTATCCCAGAAGGCCCGAGACTATTTTACTGTGTTATAACAGTAAAGCGAAATGATTATGACAAGGGCGTAAAGTCTTCATCAATCCAAGTCGCCTGTCTGTCACATGCATTTAAAATGCTGTCGTCGACCAGGACTGCGATTGTGCAGAACAGCTTTTTCTTTTTAATGTATACGGCAAATTGTTTTGCAATTTCATGAATCAGGTGCCATTCATGAGTTTAAAACATGCGAAAATATTAACCTCTGATCCTGACATGAATGACTGTGCCCGCATACACGTGTACATTTCTCCATTCAGTACTGTGCCAGTACTCCACAATGACAAATTTAACCACTCACAAAATTGTCGGGAAGTCCCGATTCGCGAAAGATTTAGACTTTGCTGAATATATGGCGTATACAATATGTCTTTGTAATTTTATGTTGTATTTGTTAACTGACTGTATCCTACAGACTGTTATTTCCGCCAAGGGAGGAGATTACGTTTTCTTTACTGTTTGTTTGTCCCTGTGCAAAATAATTCAAAAAGTTGGGAACGGATTTAGATGAAACCTGCAGGAAAGGTTGAAAATGGCACAAGGAACAGATGATTAAATTTTGATAGTTATCTGGAAATTTTTGTGGATTTTTTGAAGGATTTTCGACATTTTGGCAGGTAGGGTCAATGAACTTGGGAGTTCAAGCTGCGCATTTTTGAGGTTTTCATATGCACACTAAAGTGCGTGCTCTAGTTTCTGCTAGGGCGAGGCGCACCGCGCAGCTGAGGGTTTATGACATAACAAAGGCTTCCAGAGCTGCTTGGCAGAGGTCTGCGCTCTCAGAGTGCTTTTCTAGTTTCCAATAAGTCTAGGACATGTCACACTCAGTTCCTGCACATCGTTGGTAAAGTTATGCACCATAATTCTGTAAATCTTACCTATTGTCCCCCTCCACCTTTTTCCCCCTTGTACAGAGCATCAGGGACGTGACTACTCCTGTGTGGTGTCCAGTCTGGTCCAGATCATGCTGGACAGCCACTTCCGCAGCCAGCTGGGTTTCCAGACCCTCATCCAGAAGGAGTGGATTGTGGCCGGTCACCCATTCCTGGACCGCTGCGGACACTGCGAGCCCAGCAACGGTCAAGAGGTTTGTCACTCAGATATTTTTTTTCCCGCGGCCACCTGTCGTTTGACATAACCACCTTCCCTCTCCCCCTCATGTTACTCAGACAGCTCTCAGAGCTTCTCCCATCTTGTGTTGCACCTGCCACTAATATCCCATGTCTGTGACAATCAAGCATTGTTATACAACGCGTAAACAGAACGTAGTTTTCTGATTGGTCGATTGCTCATCACGTGACCTGCAGTTTAAAGTACCATAGCACTCTTTCGCTGTCAGCCATGCAGTTTTGCTTGAGCAAAAATGGATATCACTCGGCTGACATTGCCAATTTCCATTGATTTCTGTGTTAAACTCATGATTGACTTGAAGTTTTTGTTCCATAGCACGACTCTGATGTCACAATAAACAGACATTTGTCGAGCGCACTCAACACATTATGAGCACGCATCCTGTTACTCGTAATATAAACAACCTCACTTTAAAATACAACTAAACCACGTACAACTAAATGTGACTACTGTAAAACAAGGAATGTTTGCATGCATTTTAATTTCGCGAATTTCACGAGCGCCAAGAATAAAATAAAATGCATGTGAGAGTTCTTGTCTACACTGTATGCATTGCACGCTAGTGGCAATTCGCAAAAATTTCATGCCACAAAAGAGGCCGTTGGCTCCAATTCGCGAAAATTTTATGCCGTGAATATATCATGTTTTACAGTGCTACTCATTCACCTTCCACAAAAATATGGTTGCCATTTCTGTACTAAATTGAAACAATCTGTGTCGACCACATCTGTGGATCCCAAGGGTGTTGTATAAAACAATTCTTGTGTGGTCTTGACTTGTGCAGTGGAACGAGATATCGCGCTCAGTGAAAGATGAGGCAGGCTATTCAACTCAGCATCATCTTGTTGAATAAAGCACCTCTGTCTTTCACCTCTTGCAAAATCTTGTACCATTGCACTCAGAACCATTCACTAATTATATGTACTCGAACATCCACTTCCCTCCTTCCCCCCACCCCCTCCTTGTATGTCATTTTAACATTTCCAATTTTTTCTGTTCTTTTTTTTTTTACATAACTCCTATAACTTCTTACAAATACTTGTATGGCTTATTACATAATTTTTATATTCTTATTGCATAACTCTTTTATTCTTATAAATTGCATACCCTGCAACCTCACCACTTTGGTCACGTATAAGATATCCCCGTCACCATCCATTCCCATTTTTAACTGCCCCTTGCTCTTTCCTCAGGTCACTGAGACATGATCTTAAAGGGAAATTTCATCCTTATACCACATTGCTTTGTATTAAAAGAGAAAAAAACAACAACAAAAGTAGATGTGTGAAAACAAGGGGAAAAATTTTGACACGCCAAGAAAAGTTATGAGCTGTAAAATATTAGAGAGTAATGCAAATTGGCAACTCTACGTGATGTAGGTGTTACGCAGCTTTCCTTTCCGATTGTACATGCAAATTCACCATTTCCCCCCTTTTTTTTTAACGAGAAAAATTTCCTCATACTTGCTCCTGGTATTGAATGAGAGTAATAAATTTTTATGTTTCTTCGGCAGCAGATGGGTTCTATCTGTGCCCATATATTTGAGAATATTAGAACTCAATACTCATTACATGTACGTACATCGCACAGAGTTGCCTTTTTTTTTTTGCACTCTTAAGATTTCGCAAGCCATAACTTTCCTTATATGTCCCTTCCCCCCCCCCCTGAAATTTTCACAGATTTACTTCTTTAATTTTTCCACTTTTAAAACAAAGCAATATAATATCATTATGGAATTCCCTTTATTAGCCCTCTCCCCCACCCTCCATTTTACACAGACAATGCCACTGCCATTTTTTGTTCTTTCCCCCCAGGTCCCTCTGATGTTTACAGCACCGTTTCCCCCTTTTTTCCCCTCTGATTTACCTCTCTAAATCTTCTGTTTCTTAAACAAAGCATTGTAATATCATTACGGAATTTCCCTTTATTGCCCCCTCCTCCATTTCCACACCGACAGACAATGTCATTGCCATCCTTTGTTCCCCCCCCCCCCCCCCCGCCCCAGGTCCTTCTTATGTTAACATCACCATTTCCCCCTTTTTTCCCCCACTGATTTACATCTCTAAATGTTCAGTTTCTTAAACAAAGCAACGTAATATCATTATGAAATATCCCTTTATTAGCCCCCCCCCCCCACTTGACCCTCCTTTTTCACGTAGACAATGTCACTGTAGTTCTTGTTCGTTCCCCCAAGTCACTCTACACTGATAGTAGCATCAATCCTCTTTCCCCCTTCTTTCCCTCATGAAGAAACTCCGTTTCATCTTTGACGTATATGCGTGTTTACTCAATTCGTTCAACGAGCAAAAGCCTTTAAATAGATTTTTTTTTTCGTGGAACGTGTGTACAGTACTACACAATCATGCTTCTTTTTTTTCTTTTTTTTGCAGGGACCTATCTTGCGCTTTTTGTTAGAACTGTTAGACTTTACCCTCCAAAGGAGATTCACTATCTTCTCACTTGACCTTATTTGTACTGTATACCACGTCACAGTCTTTATACATGCAATGCATGGGTGCATGTGTTTGCCCCTTTTTTTCCCCACTCACCCAAATGTAAACTTACCCATTTTTTTTTTTTTTTTTGGGGGGGGGGATGGGAGGGGGTATCATAGCATCTCAAATGCCTCTATTGTTGAGTGTTCATACAGTTAGGTGGCAGACAAACACACACACAAAAAAAAACTGCAGCTTTATGTTTGGCTTTTAAACATTTGTGAAGTGCCTTGCACTGGGTATTTTTGGAAACTTTTTTTCTCTCTTTCTGCGAATTGTTTTCTATCTGCAAGCATATAAACCCGCTCAATCCCAGAAACTTATGTATATTAATTTTTTTTGGTAATGTTCTAGTGTAAAATATATACATTTATTATGAGGATATTTGTTATATATGCTTTTTCTTGTAGTGTTTTTAAGGTTAAATATGTCATTCTCTTTCATTAATTCCTTTGTTGTCCATACTGTATATGAATGTTTTCTACCTGCAAACAACATACAATGTAAACCCGCTCAATACCAGAAACTACTTTTGGGTAATAGTGTAATTTAGAATATTTTTATGAGGATTTTTGTTATGCATTGTTAGTGTTTTTAGGGTTAAGTAGAACATTCTCTTTTGTTAAGCTCTTAGTTATCAATACACATGTATATAATTGTTTGTTTTGGCTGCAGAATATTAGAAAGCATCTACGTTACTTAGTATTTCAGTTATTCTCATAACAGCGACATGTTTTATTCTTAAATTCCTGTTTCTATCAGAAGTTTATGAATATTACATTTCTTGCATCTAGTGGATCTAGTCCTTCTCCCGTGCCAGCCATGATCAGATTTTACAATCTAATCATGAAAAGTTGAAAATTTTGGGAAACTGGACAGGTTAACTGCTTGCACATTTCACATACTAGTGGGCAAACACCTCTCAAAGTTCAATTATTCCTCTAAAACGAAAGTCAACAAACCTTACCAACACTCATGCCTCAGGGCTTGCATACTACCCATTCAGGTAGAGCTTTAAGACCGCCCAAGTACTTGTGAGAACGAAAACATGAAGTGTTGAGCACGTAGATCTAAGAATGCTCTTCTGTCTAAAGTAGACCGACATGTATCTTTATTTTAGTCACAAAAGAAGACAAGGCAGGGACTAACTGCAGATAATTGCACAGGCAGGCATGTGGGATCATTAAAGGACAAGTTCACCTTCATAAACATAAGGATTGAGAGAATGTAGCAATATTAGTAGAACACATCATTGAAAGTTTGAGGAAAATCAGACAATCCGTTCAAAAGTTATGAATTTTTGAAGTTTTTGTGCAGTAACCGCTGGATGAGAAGACTACTGCAGTGTATGAATAACTTAGATGTCACATGCGTACAACAATATAAGGAAAATATAAAGAGAATTTCACAAAATGCCATCTTTTGAAAAAAGTACACATTCCCCTGACTCGTTACCGACAAATGTTATGGGTAATATTATTCCCCCTGCCTTTAGAAAGAGGCAAGTCGAGAGGTCTTTTATTATGCGAAAAAAGTGAAAATATGTTGAATTTTCTTTTACATTTTCTTTATACTGTTGTACGCATATGACTCACAAGCTGTAGTAGTCTCCTCATCCAGCGGTTCCAACACAAAATTTTAAAAATTCTTAACTTTTGCATCGATTGTCCAATTTTCCTCAAACTTTCACTGATGTGTTCTACTAATATTGTTGCATTCTCTCAATCCTTATGTTTATGAAGGTGAACTTGTCCTTTAAGCCCTCAAGTCAAACTTGAGAAGAAAATTTGTGGCATGGGGTTGTCAAGTTATGGGTTCAAGTGCATTGGGCGTAGGATCATAAGGTTATGGGTTTAGTGGCAATGTTAAGGCATCACAACTTGCTGGTTCAAGCTGAGGGTAAAGTGTGAGGCAAAGAATCAAAAGATTGTGGGTTTAATTAAGCACATTTTGAAGGACTGTAAAAGGCGTCTTGTGAAATCAAGGATTCAAGCCAATGAGGAAAATGCATGACATTAGGTCAACAACAGAGTTTAGGTGGATACATTTGTGGCAAGAATATAAGGTTAAACATAAGGTTGATTATTAGGTTGTAAGTTTTGAGATGATGGTGGCACGCTCCACATAGGATTGTGAGATTGTAGATTGGCATTTCTGGAAAGAGTGATAGACATGGACAAGACGTTGTACCTCTCACCAAAGAGCAAATGAGAAAGCTGTAGAATGCTGCTTGTGCAGATACTCACCAGTACAGGAGCATTCAAGGAGTGCTCCTTTGAACGTTAGAAATAACATCACAATATTCTAATGACAACACATTGTGATATTGCGATTGTACAATTGATAGCACCAATTATAGAATGAGGGGAAAAATTATTTCGAAGTTTTCCTGTGCTTTCTTTCAGGCCCCACTGTTTCTTCTGTTCCTGGACTGTGTCCACCAGCTGATAGAGCAGTTCCCCTCGGCGTTTGAGTTCACGGATACCTTCCTCATCGCTCTTTGGGACAGCATGCACTCAGGGATCTTTGGCACATTCCTCTTCAACAGCGAGCGCCAACGTAATCGGACATGCGTCAGCGTCAACAGGGGCCAGTACGAGACCAAGCAGCTAGCCACCGTGTGGGCCTGGACCCTACAGTTCACAAAGGATGACCAGGCGCTCTTCACCAACCCCCTCTACATCGCCAAGTCAGAGCTCAACTTCAACGACAACTCACTGGATGACGAGGGGGACTTCAGCCAGGGGTGCAACGCCGGGATCTATCGCAGCATCCGGCGCCTCAACAACGGCAAGACCCTCATCGGGTCCGACTTCAAGGAGATGGACAGCTGGACGTTCAACGGCGGCAAGAGGCGGAAAAACCCCAACATCAACGGCGCCAATTCGGCCAGCAGTGCCTTCTCCAGCTGGGAGGAGGAGATCATCATCCCCATACTGCAGACACCCACCATCAGCTTCTGGACTCACTGCTACCTGCGCTGGGTGCCCAGCGTTCACACGATGGGAGGTGGCAGCCCGGCTGTATACCAACAGCAATGCAAGCTGGTGGATGAGATTCAGCAGCTGCGAGAGACCCTGGACAACCTCCGGCGCGCCAAGGAGAACATAACCACCCCGCCGACGAAGCCCAAACGCAGGAGCCGACTATTCTTCACCTCGCAGGACGACGTGAGGCGGAACCACGAGTCGCTGACCTCCGCATTCCCATTCACCATCAGTGACCTGGAGTTCCTCGGCGGCGATCGCCGGTCATTTCTCGCCACCCCGCTGGCCAGATTTCTGGGCGGACAGAGCCTGTTAGAACAGGAGAATGAGAACTCCGAGAGTGACATTGACGCGACAGAGTCGGTGGAAATGTGATAAGAGATGGTGCCACATGATGAGCATCCCCTGGTAGCTGCAGCAGACATTGTTAAAACTAGGTTTGACACAGCATTAGCAAAGTCACCACAACAACAAACTTCCATGTGGATCATGCAGATCCATGTTTCATAATCAACTGTCGTAATCGTAACTTGCCAAGTCAACTCTTGTCTGAATAAACTGTGGTGTCGATCTAGATCATTTCGCAAAATCCTCTGAGCATGAGGCAATGAGGAGAAGGTGTACATTGGGACCATGAAGCATGACATTCAGAAGTGCCTGATGCATTTATGTTTTTTCTCACATTCATTGTGTGAAACCGCCGACAGTATAATCATGCAGAGATTCCTGGAATGTCACAGCCGTAATCCAATTTCTGATATGTGATTATGCAACATCATTCAGTAGGCACTAATTACATGATCGTGCAATACTAAGAAGCAGTAAGATTATCTGATGAAATGTGCAAACTTCCATTATGATTTGTCACTAAGATTTGTATATATAGAGAGAAAGAATGCATAAGTTTGCTGAGATTTTACAGAGACTTACAAGTACAAAATGGAGATGTAATGAGTAATAGAAACCAGCTTGTCTCTACTGTTTTTTGTGGATGAAACTTGGCAGTGACTGACAGTGGTGTAAAAAAAAAAAATCAAACTTTTAGATTCTCTATTCCCTGGCCTGGATTGATGGCATCGCGACCTCCTGTTGTAGGATTCTATGCATGGTTTTGCGAATCTATTTTTTTTTTTTTTTTTTTTGTGAAAGTCATTTTCCTACCTATGTCTTCCTAGTCATTATTACCAACCATCATATGGTGCATCTTATTTGTTTCTTTGTTTGTACATAAGTTAGTAGCTCGTTCTGCTGGCGTGAGTGTGAGGTGCCTTTGTATCTCAGCGTAATAACCTGATGAGTTTCCAGGGTATTCTTTGTGAGGAAATTCTCTCCTCAGATTAAATATTCCAAATCCTTTAACATCTCTCCTGTGTTTTGCTTCAGCATGTAGTGCATTTCCTCTCAGATTCTTACTCTTTTTTTTTTTTTGGGGGGGGGGATGTTTTAATTTACCTTTTCCTCTTTTTTTTTTTTTAATTGTGGATTTGTTCATTCCACTGTCAACTTTTTTTTTTCATTCCTTTACTTTCATTCCAGTGGTCTGTCGTGGCTTTCTCTATTTCATCATTTAGAATCGAGTCAATATTTTTCCCTCTGCATACCGGTATCATAATTTGTGTTTCTCTTCACACCTTTTCCTGTCTCTGTCTACATACTTGTCTTGATATTTCTCTATCTTTCTACCCCCCCCCTCTTTTGATATATCTTTCAGAATATCTATCCATTGGTGTGTCACTTCTATATATATCCATCATATCCTCTCTATCAATATTTTTCTGCCATTAATTTCTGTCACTCCGCTCTGTATCCATGATTGTCAGTCAACCTATTTGATCTGTTATCACACGTGTCTTGCATCCTGTGATTTTGCAGGATTTTACGGGAGGTCAATATCTATGGGTATAGTCCATGTTTGCATTCTCATTCAATGCATCTGCAGGTGTTTGACAGTAAAGGTGGCGAGTAAGCGGGAACACTTACAATTGTGTGTTCTTTTATTTATCTTCTCTTCGCATTTTTTTTTTGGGGGGGCGGGGTCATTTTTTGGTGCACCTTTCTACCAACTGCCAGTTAATATAGCTGCTACGCCTTGTATGTTTTTCTTTTCTTTTGTTTGTTTCAAACTTGTAGGCATCAGAAGCAACCTAATGTAGGTTTTGTTCAAATTTTTACGGACTGGAATTGATCATAGAAAGGGGAGCAGTCTTTCATTCATCTTGATGGAGTCTTCTTGACTTTTTAGCATTTAATACTTATCATGGTCAACACTAAGTCTTTTGTGATGTATGTATATTTTGTCATATATATATCTGTGAATATATATTAGATATCACTCTCTCTCTCTCTCTCTCTCCCTGTCCCTTTCTCTCTTGGAGGAAGAAAAGAAAAGGAATATGTGCCTTTTGCTGTGTCATACATGTAGTCTTGTCCTATTTTGAATGTTAACATCAATGTACTTAATAATCTAATTTATGAATATTCAGCAGCCCATGTGGGGGTGTCGAAAGGATTTCTTGGCAGACATGCAAATGTATCGGCGATGTATGTTTGTGGATGAGGAAGAGGGGTAAAACAAAATGGACTTTTTGATTAAATCCTTCAGTCGTGTTGAGGACATGTTGTATGGACAATATCAGAGGGAGATATGGGTGGTGTTCATGGAAGGGGTAACCCGTCAAGGACGAGTCCCGAGTATACTCAGGCAAGTGTCTATGGGAAATGTGTGTTGTAGCAAAATCAGCCCGTCCTCAATGGGTTAAGGGAGATCTCAATTACAGTTCTGATATTGTGGCTGATCATGTTGTTTTTCAGAGAATTGAATATCGCTCGCATTATATTTCAACTCGTTCAAATCATGCGTCCTACACTGAGATAAGTCAACTCTTTGTCAAAATATCTCATTGAGAAAAAAGCAGTAAGAGAAATAAAAAAAAATGGAGGAGGGGAGGGCATAGACTAAAATCTCTTCGGCAAAGTGACAAAGTGTGTGTTTGTTTAAGATATCGTAAGAGATCATTACCTACTCAAACCCTGTTTATTATGCACAGTGGGTTCTTACGGAGTGTCTGTACATATCCCCTGAATAGTCAGAATAGAGTATTATGGCAATATGACAGTGATCCCTGTGAATGAACAAGTGAATATTGACACAAGCAAGTGTTGATGGGGATAAAGTTCTTGACTTTTGCAAACTACAAATTTTATCTTTCCATTCTGTCTGGGTTTTAACGGACTGATAACTTAAAATTTCCAAGTATTGTTAAACCCATACTTGGGCTTGCCAAGGCTTTTCTGATAGCTTGATAGTGTCTCACTGCTTTGGTGTATCTGACAAGTACAGTGAAACCCTCTTGTGAGGAGTTCGGTTTTGATGAGGAACCGCTTATATCGAGGTAATACTGTAAAAGTGAATATTTTTGCAAAGAGTGATTTTTTTTTGCACTCTGCAGAGTAAGATTACTGTCTTGTGCTTTTAATTCAGCGGAATCCAGACATTACATAGTGGTAGTTACAACAAGCAAAAATATTTGTGTGCTTTTATTTTCGCGCTAGTTTCTGGTCGCACAAAATGCGCAATGATTTTCACGCCACAAAAAATTCCACTTGGCATATCGGTGGTCCCACAGACCTCGTTATAAGAGGGTTTCACTGTACACGAAGCAGAGCTGGATCAAGGATGTCAGAGCTAAACCACGGAGGTGGCAAAGTGGACGCATCAGTGTATTATAGTGCATAAAGTGTCTTATAGTGCATAAAGGTATTCTGGTGCATAGTGCGCTCTCAATCACCGATTTCTCTGAACAACTTCTAGTTTATGTATACGTAGACATACATGTACGTGTAATATCTTTGGACATCTTATATTCACCCATTAGAAATAGAAATGCTGTTAAGTTTTACCCATTTTATCAATCTATCAAAAAATGCACAGGTTTACTTCTGTACCATCAGTGGAGATGCAGCTCACTCATGGTGACTCACAAAGTTGCGCATGTTATGATAATGATAATGAATGATAATGAATAACATTTATATAGCGCTTAATACTGATGTTTCTAAGCGCATCAAATCGGGGAAAAAATAATATATATAACGTAAAAACAATGTTTCACCATTGTGTTAGATACCCTTGAGTGCACTGCTTCTCTACTTTACAGGCACTCTCACCTGTGCATTATTTCTGTAGTAGTGTCTCATGTAAAACTGCATTCCAGGGGCCTGTTTCATAAAACTTGTCATCAGTGACAAGTTGTCATAGATGTGACAAGCTACTGAAATCCTTGCATCTGATTGGCTGAGAGCAAATTTGTCATAGAAATGTGGCAGTTGTCACTGACAACAAGTTTTATGAAACGGGCCCCTGGTCACGGATTCTGTTTACATGACCCACAATAAATGTTTGACCTGCGAGTCAACTGACGCTGAGTTTCAAGAAGTCATAAATGAAATGTTTATGATGTTGATCAAATGGGTGTATAGATCAATAATCTCAATATAAAGAAAAGGGCTATTTGAAGTACTGTACCTTATCTACTGTACGAGACTCTACCAGTGTGATAGAAGCTGTTTTGGTCCCCAGATTTCGTAAAAATTATCATGCTGAACCAGGGAGCCAGCCTGAGTAATGGTGGTCTTGTTTGAAAAGGGGTAGCCTTTCGTGTGACTCATCTGTAGTTGTCGATCTCTATCTCCTTGATGAATGGATATCACATCCCCAATAAAAGCTGTATTGCTCTTTAAAAAAAACCCAAAACAAAACAAAACAAATAGAGACAAAACAAAACAGCGTTCATCAATCATATCACCTGCCTATAAATTAACATATGATAGGAACACAAACAGGACGGGTACGGAAATAATAAAAGATGTTGACTTTATATGCTCCACCGTGTTTTAAAGGTGTATGTGTTTATTTCATCTCAATTATAGGGTGTGTTCATTCGTAAAAGCCCTTATCATTGCAAAGACGTGGCCCTCAAGATAATTGAGTTAGATTTAATACAGAAATACCAACAAAGAGTTGTGAATATTGATGCGGATTCACATTCGATCGAATGATACCATAAAAGTCCATGATTGAGCGCTTACTGACCTAATATGGTAAAGTTGTATGCTCATCGTCCAGGCTTGCATATATTTTGCATTCACCTGTTTACAGACATAGGCACACTTGCAGATGAAGATCTACCAAGCCCAAAGGAAAGATTCTCAACTACTGACATTTTCTAAAAGTAAACATAGTCTTATGTTCCCGAATCTCTGCTGATAATATATGTTTATGAATGTGTAGTCAAACCTGTCCATAGCGAGCACCCAAGGGTGATGGGAAAATGGCCGTTATAGACAGGGTCTTTTAACATGTCTTTTCTATTGGGGGTATTGAGTTTAGTGGTTGTTCTCGGCAGGTGGCCTCAGACTATAGACAGGTGGTTGCCATGGCAACTTATGTAAATGATATGTTCTTGGATTGCTGTGAGTCATTCTGGTCCACATTATATGAAGCAAACATCTGGAAACTTTTATCTGAATTGTTGTAACCTCAACAATTATGCCTTTGTGAAGTTGGTGTTTATTTTGGCAGGAAGACAGGTCATTCATAACCGCAATCTTCTCATGTTAGAGGAATCAAGTTTCTTGGAAGTGAGTTGTGGGGCATCCAGCAGCGAAATAGAAAAACATTTCACAGGTATTGTTACTCTATCATTGTTAGAAGAAGATTTCTCATCATGCGTAAATGAGTTGCTAGTCTTCTGGAACTGTATACAAAGTGAACACAAAATGATAGTGCTTGCAACAGCTGTCAGATGGATATGTATGAAAAACTTTGCAGTGATGCAAAGTTGTCCTTCTGCATGATATATTGGCCATCTTGACTGCAAAAAAAAAAAAGAGAAAATAAATAAATGCAGTTTGAATTGATAGACCTGCTAAAGCACAAAGCTAATCTTGATCCAGGCAGAAGTTCTCGTTTTTAAACAAGTTGTATTCCATCTTTGTTGTTTACAGATTGAACTTGCAGACTGTGGCACTTCTCGTGTGGAGAGTTTTAATTTTTTGCTTCATCAGGTTTTTTGTCTCTTTGTTTGACCAAATCCTAGATGCTGTTCAGTGGAGCAGGATAATGTCAATAGCAAAGCCAATGTTTCATCATGCATGATTAAAATTCCCCTCGGGGTTCAGAAAGACAAACAGCACTTGTTGCGACCAGATATTTTTCTCAGCATTAAAAGTTCATGAAGTTTTTGTCCAGGAACTAGTACTGATCCCTGAGCAGCATATAGTGCATTGATAAGCCTAAGGTTTTATTTTGTTCTTGTTTCTTAGGACTGATTCTGCGTACAGAGGCACACAAGATTCCAAAGATCGTTCCTTTTAACTCGGAGCCAAGATGTTGTCCAGAGATTTTACCATTTATTGAGGACAAAGGGTGTGATATACAGGCGAGTCCTTGCCAAGTTTGTTCTCTACTTGCCGAGGAATAAACGACTTCACCTCAAGATCGCCTTTGTTTTTGTTTGTAGAATCTCTCTCTACAGGATCAATAGATATTGTCTCAGCTCTCATGTAAACATTATCCAGATTATATGGATCCCTGGGGGCTTTAGTTTTGCTTGAAAAGGATTGGTTTTGTGATATGTTGTTGAGGATTCTTGATATACCATCAAGGTCATTCTTATCAGATGGCCATGTTATGTGTGAAGACCCATTCACGTGGTCTGGTACACATGGGGTTTCTAGATAAAGAGAAAATCTCTGTGTTACATGATGTAATACATAAATACTTGAGGGCAAAACAATCTGCTGTTGTATATGATTTGTATGAAGGATTTTGGACGAATGGGATATCTGACAGCAGATGCAGAGGAATTATGATAATGATCACATAGATTGACCAGATCTGTAATGTATTCAGATTTTATGCATGCTTTGTCCACAAAAGTTGCCCTTAACAACCACAAAGCTTGCCAGAGGATTGCCCAACCTAGCAACGACCAGGCAAATTCCTGTCTATGGATCTTAATGGGAGGGAGCAGGTGAATGAAATGCTTGGTTACTAGGCTGTAAAAAAAGAAACATTAGATTTTAAGACATGACAGAAATGGTCCATTATTGCAAGATGGCTGTAACAGAATAGACTGATTTCTGTAGTTATATATTTGTCCGACCAGTCTTCAAGCATATTCAAGTCTCATGGATGCCTTTACAACGAAGATCGTTCCGAGTAAGGAGAAAACTATTTGAGGCTTGTCTGAGATTTGCCCAAGACTTGCCTGCAATAGCAACAAGAAATGCATGCAAAGCACACTCCAAATATTGAATTGCATTGAATATGCACATGTGGACAGAACAGCTAGTTTCTTGGCTCCTCGATCAAAAAAGAGCTGTAAATTGAATACGCTACATATCTCTGTATATCTTGCTTGAGGGCTTCCTTCTACATTGCCTGACGTGCAAATAAATTCTGCATGCAAAACGTGATTCCAAGGATTGAAATCTATGGATAGTTAGATTCATAGGATGTTTGTAATCTTCTAAGTTTTAAGCCTCAATGATTAGCTTGTTTTAGATTACAGCACGCATCCACACGACACCAAACTCTTAGGATTAAACTTTCGAGGAGAGCCCAACTCAATAATTAAACCACAGAACCGGAAGAAATACGTACACGCGGTGCGAGCGATAAACTTGATAATGTGTGACGATACAGTAGTGCACAACACGCACTGGAGGTTGACCCGGAAGCTAAAGAGGAACAGGGTTCATGGAGAGGTCAATCAAACTTTCAAGTTCTTTATTGTGTCAACATGACCCTAAACTATAATGTAAGAGATTCTGGTGACCCCCTACAGTTCGTGGATGGAGCCTAAACTTTTAAGAAATGTTTTGGTTCTAATCATGGATTAATCTAATCTTTAAGATTGCTAAATTTAGAGTGTTTGTACACGAGGCTAAACTACCAGCTAATCATCAAAGTGTAAAACTTCTAGCTAATCCTTCAGAGTAGTAATGTCGTGTGAACCTTACTACGGAGATCAGGTGACCGACATAGCTAATTCTACTGCCGGTCGTCCGGTGCCAGGTGCTGTCTATTTTTTGTCCAAATTATTTGGTCTATTTTCTCTTTGAGGGGAACTCCTAGCTGTGTTTATTCTGTCACCCATGATACCTACTTGCCTAGACGGAAATACCCACTGTTTGTCTTGTGTCCTCTTTCTATGACGTAGGCCTTCTCTTTTGTTAATCAAGCACCAGTAGTTCCCAGGTTTGCAATTCTCAATAATTACACTCTATCCGTAATAGAAAAGGAGCTACTATAGATTAGTAAGGTGTGTGATTCATGCCAGCTTCTGTATACTGTATAAAGGGGGGGGGGGGGGGGGGAGGTGAGGATGCAGCCTTTGAGTATCATTCTGTGAGCAGTTTGAGTGGTGTTCTGTTCAGAGGCTGTTTTTGTTTGATTGTCAAGATGCGTCTTTTGTGTCCAATTGCAAAGGGGGAAAATTGACAAATATTGATATCAGAGCAACACATAACTATTTATTGTGTGTTGTTTTGATAGTTAGCATGGTGATGGCCAGGAGAAAGAGATCTGCGGTATTAAACACCATTGGTGTTACAAACTGTAGATGCCAACTTTTGCTTTTTTGTAGTAATTTGTTCTGTTTTTCTCCCAAATTGTGTGACTACACAGCCATGTCTATTGCCAGAAAAGGTAAAAATATTATTTCTCCACCAGAAGTACGCTTGCAAGGCTCTTTAAAAGGTCAGCATCCCTGTGGTTTTACCGCAAAACCTCTCTTCTGTAAATATCTATTGCTTCATGAGCATGATCACAGACATCTTTTGAAAGAAATCATACTCTGCTTCAAAATTGTGCCATCTTGTTCCTGGCCCGGCAGACGATTGCACGGTGTACAAGTAGGTTGCATTCACGCCTGAACGGACATGGCTTTGTTTGGTGCGCTTTAGTCAGATACATCAATGTAGCCTGCATTGCTTAGAAAGCAACACTAACAAACAACCATACATGGTACAATGACAGTTGTTGGGATTAATTAACAGACAATTTATGTGGGCAAGCTTCAGATTCTTTGCTCGCATTACCCTCCAATAGTCCATTTTGTCTTTTTAAATCATCCATGGGGGATGTCAGTGTGTGTCTTTGTATGTGCCGTTGACTATGGAAAAGGTCATTTTTATGCTTGACAAAGAGAACTAGCTTTCTTCTGTCATTGCCTTATGTTTGTTTGGTATTTTTTCTCTTTCTTTGCTAGGCAGTCATTGCAGGTAGTCAAAACTCCTTATCAACAAATGCGAGTGCATTCCAGGGAATCTTTCTGAATTCAGTTATTGCATTTATTGTGGTTGTATTGTGGTTGATGAAGAGATTTGGAAAAGAAAATGAAAAAAAGAATAGCTCTATGACTGAATACAGTAATCATATGATGGGAACAGTGCTCTATAATCAATTGCTGTTGTCAATGTCAGAGGAGCCAGTATTTAAGTCCTTGGGAGACAGAACATGAAAAAGGCTTTTTTGTTGTCATTGCTCATACGAGTAGACAGTTCATTGACATGTCATGTAAAGAGCTGGTAATTATGTTATTATGTGTGTACACAGTCCTTGAAAGCCAGAAAAGAGGGGACATTGTTATAACTGGGGCTATTCCCACAAATGAGTATCCTTTGTTAAGATGTGGCACCGATAGTTTGTTGATCAGCGGTACTTGTTTGAAAGTAATGGTCCCAAAAGATTACACTTTATTATGATTAAGATTGCACATCACAAACATACTGAGTCATGAAGCAAGTGATGGCATATGCAGAGGCAGAAGCACAGAATGTTCTGGATTGTCATAATTAAGGGTGATATGTTTTCCCTTTAACTGTCTGCGATTCTGACTTGTAGGAAGAATTTGGATCATGAATGCATGCGACCCATCCTCGAGTGTTGTAGGTTCTTTTCTGAAAACTTTTGCCGCATGCCACTGACACCTTGGGCTTACGTAGTATGCTACAAGAGTGGGAATTAATATGTTTGTATTGTATATTGATGAGGTATTTATCAGCTTTGGATGTTCTCTGTTGGATGCTTTTATATATTGTGATGAAATCAGCCTGTCGCTGAAATCTGTCATGTAATTAGATGATTTTTAATCAGTCGTTGTATATATATGAGGGAGAGTCTATATAAACTGTACAGCTTTGGCATCGTAGATGATGGGTAGAATTCTTTGTATATTTGTATAGGATCTTTGGGCACGAATAGATGTAAATGGATACAATTCAGACCAAGGGGTCACATGTGTGTGACCTTAGTATATATCATAGTGCATATTTGATGACATACCAAGTAAAGGTCACCATGAGGTTACGGTAAAGGACACTCGAAAGTTTTCCTCAATAAAATGCAAATGTTTATTTTCATCACTTACGTTTGGATTGTGTTGTGTGTTGCTTGTGTGGTTTACATTATTGCTACCACCCAAATATGACAGCAACTATTGTGATAATCTTTCTCCAACTGATGAGTTATTTTCTTGCCGTTCACATGTCAGGCTACACTGATTTGCATACAGGAACAATGTACATACAAAAATCCTCAGACACACACAAGCACAAATTGAATGACAAGAGATATGGCATGATCATCACATTTCAACAATGTTTGAACACAGTCCAACAACTTTGTTATCTGTGCAATACATTGGATTGCTTTATTTGCCAATGTGCTTACAATGAAGGCAGTGATGTGTCTGCTGTTCCATTACAGTCATTATTGCTCTCTGTAACAATTGTAGTTCCTCATTGATAGAGATCTGAAGTGGATCACGCAATGAAGCAGGGACATTGAAGTGTAATTCCCTTACACTATCAAGTGTTCCACGATTAAAAAAATAATAATTAGACAAGCTAATAAAGTAACATTATCTTTTTTCCATCAGAATTAAACTTGAATAAAAAAAACATTGTTTGTGATTGAAAAATTGCAATTTTTTTTGTGTGGAAATGGTGATACATGTACTGCTTATTACCATATAGACAGGACTCATCACAAACATTTTTCTCTAGAAAAAAAAATCGTCGAATTTGAAATTTTGGTGACCAAAAATGAAAGGAAAATCTAAAATTTTATTTTGAATTTCAGCTTCCCAATCCGGCCACCAAAAGATAGCATTTTTGGAAATTTGGTGGCCGGACATCAATTTTTGGTGGCTTTGGACCAACGGGTCACTGCTTATGTCAAACCCTTATAGATATATGCAAATTTGACATGATGATGTCATCACCTCATAGTTAACCTCACAACTTGTACATATATTTTCATGAACTTTCCTAATTTGATGTGTAACTGAACATTTTTCATCCTTGACATCACTTCATTGTAGTCTTGTGATAGCCTGGCAGGTTTGATGATTGGGGGAAAGAGGATTATAGTTAATAGATAATCAAAAGTAAGATTTTTATAATTGTTGGTGTGTGTGCACATACCTGAGACAGAATCCTATGGCAATGTCATTCTAAAAACATTGAAAACAACCACACTTTTTAACCATACAGAGATCATAGTCTCATAAGATTATTTCTGCTACATATGGCAGCACAAATTTTATGGTATACTTTTAAGAGTCTGAATGTAAACCTGCCACAAAATGCTTGGTGGAGTAATAGAAGTGATAGTAATTGGTGCATGTCACAAATCTGACACCTACAATTCATATAGCCCACAAGCTAGACACCAAGTGAACATGGCCCACAAGCTCAACATCAAGTAAAATAGGCCCACGAGCCATACAGTCCACCCAGCTCAACACTAGGAAGATAAGGCCCATTAGCTTGACATTGGCACACAAGGACCACAAATGCGACACTAGGCAAAAAAGTCCCACTTAACTGGGCGTCATGTATATAGTGTCAGTCTCTTGGACCTTTTTTGCCAGTATGTTGGATGGGATCGTTGGCCTTATTTGCTACTGTCAAGCTCATGAGCCTTGTTCACCTCAGTGTTGAGCCGGTAGGCCTTTTTGGGGTAGTTTTGAGTGTATGGGCTGTATGCCTCGTGGGCTGTATGACTCATGGACCTTTTTCAAAGTCGTGCTTGTGGCCTGCCATACAATGTATGACTCAGGGAGTCGAGCTCTTGGGATGACCCAATTGTAGTGATGCAATTACAATTTCTATTTGTTTGTAATTATTATTATCATCATTATGATAATAATAATAATAATAATAATGATAATAATAATAATAATAGTAATGATAATAATAATAATAATAATCACATTTTATTATTATTATTATTATTACTACTACTACTACTACTATCATTATTATCATATTTTATTATTTTTTTATTAATGTTATATTTATTTCTTATGCTGGTATACATGTATAGCTTAAATTCAAGGAGAGTGGAAGATGAAATAATCTGATTTTTTTTTTCATTCAATTGCAAATGTCATTCTTTTTTTTTTCAACATGAAAGTCGACAAGATTGAACTTGCCTATGATATTTCACATTTTCCTGGAAATTCACAACACTTTCTATTCCTCTACACGAACCGTAAACGCTGCAGCCAACTAATTACTGCTTTCATAAACTATTATAGATGACATCTATTACAGCAGGCTGATAAAGATGTTATCTTCCACACTAACAAACCATTAATTCGTGTAGAGAAAAAAAAAATGTCATGCACTTTTTCTGACAAGCAGAGCATCCAGAAGGGAAGTTGGTCTTGCCTTTGACTGCTTATTTTGCCGGTGTGTCTTTGGGGGTTTTCTGAAAGAAAAAAAAAAAAAACGCTTGACTGAAACATTCATTTGGTCTAGAAAGCTCACTTCAAAGAGGGAATCCAGTCCAGTTACATAGTCTGATTAAAAAAGAAAAAAATCTAACGGGTACAACAGTGAAAATTTGATCAAAATCAGATAAATATGGGGGAAGTTAAAAAAGTGTGAGGTTTCGCTAATTTCAGCAGAACAGTTCTCATACAGTCGATATGAATATGCAAATGAGTGAGCTGATGATGTCATTGCCTCGCCACTTTCCATTGATCGCATACCAAAAAAAAAATATATATATGATGAAAATTCAATATTTCTGTTTTTGAAGTGTAAAACATGATGCCATTCCTGATTGAATAACTTCAGAATAATGATCAGTTAGATATGTCAGGATTTGAGACCAGGGAGTTTTTGTGATTGAACGAAAAACTGGAAATGTTATTCACAGACTAAATGGCCAGTTGTGAGAGGATGACATCGTCACATCACTATTTGCATAGATGGACTTTTTAGGAACTATTTACTGAATTTAGCGAAACTAACTTCTTTCTTCCAATCTTTAT